>NW_003298851.1:186079-192379 GCF_000151645.1 Tuber melanosporum | reverse complement strand
GCGGGCGTTGATGGCGGCCGCTGTAGCGATGGAAAGCTCAACTTACCTGATATATGGACTACTCCAACAGTCCAATATCTTCAGTATATTCCTGTCCTTCTACTGCGTCCTGCCAGACTTTAAGCACCTGACTGGTCAATGAAACAGCATTCGGGAGTGGGTCATTGAAGAGCATGTACCCCAGAATGAGTGACTTTGGTAATCTTAATATTGCCTCTTCTGCTTCTATTACTACATTGCACCGTGACTTACTTGATAACAAGTTGTCCTGCCGCAGCGAGGCAGGGCAACTGGCAGGACTAGAACTCCTGACATCAGACATAAGATCACTCTTACCACCCAGTGGTGATGAGAATCGTGGAATGCTTGATGATGGAAATGCGGCAGGACTGTAGGGCCTGCTACGAATTATTAGCCCATGAGATCCTGATGGCTCCTGAGCAGACTTGGCACATTGTGTACTGGAGATGATGGAAATCTGGACTGTCATTGTGGGATCATTTTGCTCTCTGTTGGGTGCTTGAGACTCATCAGGCTCTCATGGCTCAGAGCTGTCAGGAATATTGATATCATAGGAATTGGATACCGTGTCCAATTCCATTATATCTGATCCCCGTGAGTTTTTGTATTAATCGCTACTATTCTCGCTAAGATAAACTATTTCCATAGTTCTTTGTCCTGAAGGTTCTATCTCAGGTTTGGTATACACCGGGATCTGTATGGTGGTGTTCTGAGGGCATTTTGGGTGTCTTCCTAGTTGTATACTTGTAATTGGTAGAGGAGACGGGGTTCAACGTGATGACTGGTGGTTCAATAGTGTGCTCAGGGAGCTGCCATAGTCATTTGGTTGTGTTGCTGATATTAACTTTCCCGATCCCTTTCTCTCAGGTCGGGCGTCGCATTTTTGTTCATTCAGATTTCTCACTTGGGAAATTGGCTGACTGTGTGTCTTGTTTAGATATTGTTTATGCATCCTATAACAGGTCAATGAATGTCAGGTAAGTGAGTATTCAGGATGCAAACTGTATGAATCTCGAGTCTACTATATGGTAGGTGAGGAGTTTGTCTAGTTTGCTAGCATTGAATATAATGCATCAGATCTTATGCGCATGGCCTTAGGTATAGGGATAGGGGTGGCGTAATTATCAACTATTACTCGGTATTGAATTCCCTTGAAAAGTGATGTCTCGTAAGTGTTCAACATTATGTTCGTGATCAAGACATTCCAGGTTATCACGGACCCAGGATTAAAGCATTAAAGCATTAGGAGTAGTGGAAGTCTCTCTGCAGTGAAACACATAGTACTAGCTAGACCTCAATGATATTTTGTTCTTTCTGAATATTTAACTTGAACTTTATGTTCATGATTCATGCCCGAAGTTCTCAAACATCGGGAGATTCAAGACTCACACACATGTAGAGTAGGGAAAATGTAGGTATTACTAAGGGAAAAGGCTTAACAAGATCTAGCTACAAATAGAGTCGGTTAGCAAAACTATTTCTTGCAAAACCTAAACCATGCCTAAAAAGGGTTAGAGATATCTAATCTTATCTCCACATGTCTAAAAGGTGTATTCGATTAAGGCCACCAAGCCAATCGACAGAATAGCCCCCCGACGCCAGGCCAGTTCTGAACTCAGAATGTGAGACGTACCGAATTCAGCAATACAATACTCTAGTAATATTCGAGTACAGTCTGAGGAGGTGAATCACTACCGCCACTATTACTTTTATACCATGTCGGGCCAGTAAGGAATATATGAAGCAGATGCAAGGGGGTCAAATGGTATCATTACAATCACAATTAATCACCAGCTAAGAAATGCACCTCTGTGTGAAAATCCTGCACAGTCATTGAGAATCTAAAGGCAAAACAAAAAAAAGGAACCTGAAAAAGCAAAGCAAAGAAAAGGAACCTGAGAAAGCAAAACAAAAAAAGAGAAACAGAGGAAAACACGGCAAATCTAGCATCACCCTCTAGCAGTCCGACATCTGCTACTGCAGTGGTGTGTTGGTATTTTATCAGCAATATTAGAGCGAGAATCAGGAGAGCCAGATGCCAGTAAATCTTGGGGTGCAGGCAAGGTGATGGCAGCCGGCAGACTTGTCTTAACTACAGAAGTCGGGAGAAGTGGTAGAGTAGGACTGGGGGTGGGTGGTACTGGACGGTTTGTTATAGTCACAGAAGTCGAAGGAGAGGCAAGAGTAGGATGGGGGTTCTGGGGAGCCAGCAGAGCGGTCATAGCCACAGAGGTCAAGGGGGGTGACAGGATAGGAATGGGTATCGTAGGATGGGGGTGTGGGTACCGGTAAAATTGTGGGTGGAATTGGTGGGAGGATAGGAGTCGCTCCTTTAGTACTACTCTCAGAAAAAAGCACAGGAGAGGTGTCTTTGGCCCCATCATGCCCATGACAGGGTCCGGCCTGGGGTCAGGTTGTTTGGAGGTACTCTACTATTGAGGAGTGGTCTCAGACAAGCTCCATCATGGATTAGAGCTTCTCTAGTTCAGACAGTAGTGAAGGCTAAGGGTCTGAGGGGGTGGGGCAGTGGGGTCTCGAAGGGCCGAGGGTGAATAGGACTTCATCCAATGTATGTTATTAGATATAGATAATAATAAATGTATTAGTTGAAGGTTTGTAAAGGTTAGGAACTTATATCGTCAATCACTATTACTGCTATGTGCCCAGAGTCAGAATGGGCCATGCCACAGGATCTTGAAGGGCTGGAAGCGAACATGTCTTTATCCTATGTATGTTAGTAGCTACAGACAATGGTTCTGAATGTGAATATTTAGAAACTTACCTCCTCAACAACGATTTGTGGCATGCGTCAGTACTGGAGAGAATGCAGCTCAACCACCTCCTGCTCCTGCTGCTCCTGCTGCTCCTGCTCCTGCTCCTGCTCCTCTTCCTTGTCCTTCTTGTCCTGCTTGACCTTCTCCTCCTCCTTGTCCTCCTCCTCCTCCTCCTCCTCCTCGATGGCCCGCCCCCGATATCTCCTGCTTGCCAATGGCAATCCCAGACCTTGTAGTCGAGAAACAGGTATCTGCTATTGGCAGGCTCTGAGGTCTGAGCCTGGGCCTCCCCCTGATGCCACTCCAGGACCACAAGGTCCAGTAGATCTTTGCCACTATTGGCGAAGATCCACGTGTAGACGTCATTATCTTTATATAAAAAGATGAGCTCTGTGAGTAGGAGAGGCTCCTCAGGCACACAATGAATCGATCATGCACCCTCGCCCATTATCCCGATAGCCTCCTCTACTCCTTAGCGCTTGACCACTCCGAGGATATTTTTTATGTTTGGTGATTGCATAACTGCTCAGGCGATTCCCAGGTCAGAGTTGGCGGCACACGAGGTGTAGCCAAGGAATGGGGGCCCTCCCTGAGGGGCCCCGGTCCACCCAATAATCTGGATCCATATTGCCCATGGGAAATACGAGAGGACCAATAAGGTTAATCCACTGATAAAATAAGTTAGCATGAATATAGCAGAACATAGATGAATGGGAACACTTACTCAGAGGTTGCTCGACCTCTCCCAGTATGGCCTACTCCATAAGACGACCCTCGTTTGTTGTCTGAAGTTTCTTAGCCATGTCCCTGACCAAGATCCTCAGATAATGTTCAACTTCCCCGACAATTTCGTCTAAAGAGATGGTATTGAATAGTAAAGGATCTGAGCAAGAGATCAATACATTTACACTTATACTACAATGTCTAGAAGAGTCTAGAACTCCGAGAAACACTACTATAGAAGTTATTAGACTTCACAGAGTGTTCCAACCAGGTTTTGGAATACATAGTAGTTACGAAGACAAATCCCATACTATAATGGTAATTGAAATCCTGTTACCCAAATCAACCAAGGATTTATCTACAGAGGGAATAATTGTCAATACAGTGGAATAACTTTCTGCGAGTTAGTAGGAAGTCCTCCGGAAGACATTTATCAGTTAGGTAAAGAGTGATGGAGGTTTCAAGTCAGGCGACTAAAATAGGGTTGTGATTACCACTACCTTCACAGATACAACCTGCAGATAAAACTGATCATTTCATCAATGATGAAGACTATTGGAGCCAACTCAGTTCAACTTGAGAACAAAGGCCACAAGTCTAAAGACTCTAAAGATCAGATAACTACTATTAGGAACAGTATAGTTCCGAGTTAGTTATACCATAATTAGCAAAGAGTGTGTGATTATTTTCAGGGTCTCGAGGTGTTTGTACCTTTCAAGAATACCCAATGTTACAATTTATAATCAGAAAAATACATAGTGGTATGATAAATAGATGTAGTCCGCAAACACTCAGATGCAGAATATAAATATCGAAGTGCCTCTTAAGCTTTAGACATCATCAAGTAACGGAGAAGAGACCTTAACAATATAAGATTGTTTTTATGATTCTATTTTACTTTACCCAATTTACTTTGCTGTTAGTAGTCATAAATGAAAAGAGTGAACTCGAGCCTTCCTAGACAATCTCTATCTACAGAAACGAATTTTGATTGACTTAGACAATTCTGAAGTCTATCAGATTGTCTCCGCCTAATAGTATATTGTTAGATCTCCTTATTACCAAGGCTCTCTAGTCTAATCGGTTACCACTTTGCATTTTTTTATAAGTGCATGGGTTCTATTCACACTTTCAGTGAAGTTATTAATATTACGGTCGGCCTAGATACTCTTGGAGAACTATCCAGAACCAATTCAATCTTCGAACCACTGACTAAGGTACACTTACTGTCAATCAGTCAAGTATTATCTAGTCAATTGAAGCTTTCAGAGGTACCATTTCTGGTACAAGAAGCTTCTCTGTAGTATACCGACCCAGACTAAGTTCCTACAGAGGAACAATTTCAGAAACTTTACGAAACCTGGTACGGACCAGAATTCGTTTGGAAGCCTTTCCTTAACTGGAATACCAGTGATGAAGACTCCATTAGTAGTAGATTCTCTGCTACTATACCTCTAGCTTGGAGACTCGGGAATCATCTGAACTCTCTCTAAGGCTCTCTTCCTACTACTCGATATGGCCAGAATACCAAGTGTCCTACCACATATCCTACTCCAATGAAAACTTCCAAAAATACAGGCCTTCTAGCTCGCATACGAGAAAAAAGAAGCTCATAAATGAGCAAAGGAGATGTCACAACCTCCTAAGCAGATCAATCCAGAAGACCCAATAGATACCTCTGGAGATCACCACTCTACAACTCTGAGTCGTTTGTCCTCTCTCATCTCGGCTCTCCGAAAACCATTTGGAGGACCAGCAGGCAAGCTCTTTATTGCCCCACTATCCTCTAGGGCCCCCTCTCCCATTTCAGGATCCTCTACACCACATCCAAACAAACATGCAGCAGACCTAGCAAGCTTCGCTGCTAGAGTTGGAATAGTCATAGGCCAAATATGGCAGGATAATTCAACAAGTATTAATACTGCCAATATTGCCTTCAAAGCTATGTCAGCCAACTTACAAGTCAATATGTGAGGACTGATAGAGGTACAGTAACAATTGCTAGAAGGACAAGATATACATGACAATGACATAGCTGTTACATTACATCAATGTACTGTGGTAGAAGCAAATATCTGAGAAATCCAAGAAAAGATTAACCAGGAAATAGCTGCTAAATTGGTAGCACAAGATGCACGACAAGAGGATCATTAGAGAGTAACAACCCAACTGCATTGAGAAGCTCTCAAATGAGATCTTACTCTGAAATGAGCTTTCCAGGAGTTCAGAGTACAACAGACCTAACAGAATCAAGCGATTCGAAACTTGATATCTAACCTGGCCTCAAGACAAGAAAGAGAGACAGACCGCTATGGTGACTTTACCCACACTATTCAAAGAGATCAAGCACACATATCTGATACCTTATCCCTAGTGCTTGAAAAGCTTAAAGTACTAGATAGTGGACAACTAAGCGGTCAGCATGCTATGTTGCAGTCAGTCCCACAAGAATTGGAAGATGCTGCAGAAAGGGAGGAACACAAGGAAACCCCTGCATGAAATAAAAGGAAGCACAGAGAAGGAGAACCACCAACTCCTATAATACCAGGCGGTAACCCGGATGATAGAAGTGATAATGGGGTTGATAACAGAAATGGAGAATGGCATAGAGGAGAACCATCCTGATTCAAAAGTAGATTAATCCTGGAACAACATGGAACAGCCGATGTACTTGCAGAAGCACTGGCCCAAACTATTAAACGACTAGCAGACCCACCTCCATTTTTCAAAGCAAAGACCAGACTTGTCCTAGGCGGCCGTTTTTGGCGTGAGAGTGATAGAG
>NW_003298851.1:180449-185929 GCF_000151645.1 Tuber melanosporum | reverse complement strand
CAAATAAGGCCAACTCCCCACGTGCTTTTTTCTACGAGAGTCAATGCATCTACTCATTGATTAACCCAAGGTGTGGATTATTTCAAACAACATCCCAGGATCTGGGATGTTGATCATGAACATATCATCTACGCCTCCAGGAGGACAAAGGGAGATCAGATCAGCCCGATAGCAGTATAATATCAGCCTGCAATGGATGGCCTCTGAGGAGAGCAACAAGATCCGGAACTGAGTTCATAGAATCGCTTTGAACACAAATTGACCAGTCAGTACGCTCCCATCGAAGAAGGACTTAAAGCCATACAGGACATGGAATGAGTTGAGTATAAAAACGACATTCAGACATTTATGGGAGAAATGCATAATCTGAATTTCCATACCCAACTAACAGGACCAGCCTGGCATATGGCATGTGATAGAAGGTTGCCCTCCAATATTAGATGGTAACTTTTTCTGAACAAATACGATACTGATAGAAAATGGAAAAAAGCAGTCAGGGAAGTAGGAAGGGATGAGGAGGAATAGCAAGAATGGGACTACCTAGACCAGGATAAGTCTAAACCTGCAAAAATATTCCCAGACAAAAAGCCTGTAGACAAGAATCAACCAAAGGTAAAAAGAGAAAAACCATTTATAAAGGGAGGGGGTCCATCCAAAAAAAAGGAAACAGGAACTGGAATCTGTGAAACTGGCGAAGAGATCTAGTGAGACTACAAAGTTGACACATACCAACTTAAAAATGGCTCAGGAAGGAATTCTCCAGTCAACATTTGATGAAAGAAAGTGGGAAGGCAGTTGCACTCATTGCAGAAAGAAATACCATGAGTATAAAACCAGCTGAAAACAAATCTAAGTGTCTAGAACAAGGGTAGACGACCGCTCATTCAAGACACAAGGGCCAAGATTGGCGACTACAGCACGCCCTCCAAGAAAAGTCTCTAGCGTCCAAGTTCAAATAAGTAGCAAGCTCTGGGAACAAGGCGAAGATGAAGAAATGACCCAGGTCATTTCATTAGTACTGACAATGACGGTGTTCGGGTAGTTAAGAAGAGACATTCTCCCTAGGAGTCGAAATCAACTGCAAAATACGGGACAGCAATATGAAAAAATCAACCTTGCAATTATAACCTGAGTGGGAGTACACACGTCCCTCTTGCCGCAAGATCAAGGAGATCAATAAAGAGCAATGTACACATTAGCGGTGCCTTTATGCTTCCCAAGGGAGTATTGTAAGTTTGTCCCTAATGACTTGGTACATGTCACTCGGGTAGTCAGGCACTTAACCTGGAAACTGAAACGTCTTCGATAAAAACCAAAACCTAGACAGGAAACAGAGAGTACTAAGGGTACTGGAGGGAGCGACAGTAGGGCTAAGATGAATAATCTAGAGGAAAAAGCGAAGCACATCTTTGATCTATATGAGAAATAGGTACAAGAGCTCTAGACCTTATCTTTAGTTACTGCTTCTTAGATGCCACACTGGTACTAAACAGAACCCAATAAAGTGAGGATACTGTCTACTATTCAGCAAGGGTAGAGAATAAGTCTGGGAAGGTTATCAAAGAGATAGCTGACTAGCGCTACACACCCAGCTCTTGTTTCCATGATATCTGGACGATGGCAGAGACTCACTAGATTGGTTTCACAGGTAGAAAAGGTGGAAGGTATGGGAACCCCTCAGCAGGGGGTAAATACTACTAGTAGTGGGCCACCCAATGTACTAAAAGAAAACAAGTTTGTCTGAGGAGACCTAAGTGGTCAAAACTGTGCAGGCATGGTAACAAACATCCCAGTTGTTATCAAGACCTCAGACATGTTAAAACGATAAAACGACGATTTAATGCCTTACCTAAAGAAACGTGCTTTTAGTGTACCAAAACCTATAAGATATAACTGTCCTGAGGGATATACTTACATCCATGTTATAAATCCAAACCATCAAACTACAAAATACAAGCATTATGAGATTCAGGATCCAATGTATTCCTAATCAACAAAGAACTCATAAAGGAACTAAAAATTCCATTCACAGAGAGACCGAATCCAGTCAATATTCAAGGCTTTAATGGAGTGCCAGCTCTATCAGGAGGAAAATTTTACACGTGTCCTATTTGGCTTGAAATAGGACGTAACAAACACATGTCTGAAGTTGCATGTGAAATCGCAGCAGGAAATTATGGGATGATAATCCCCTTCAGGTGGTAGCATTCAGAACACCCTTTATCCAACATTGGAGAATATACAAAATAAGAATTTAGAGATTCTAAATGCAAATCTTGTGTGGAATAGAAAGACAAGGGAATCACAGATATGTTTGAATATGATGAAACAGTTACTTGGGATGAAAATGCGATCCAAGTAGGAAGAATTGAAACTTTAGAAAATCCCAACTTCGATTCCCTCTCAAGGTACTACTGGAAGTTCAAGAAACTATTTCTCTGACAAATGGTGGCAAAACTGGCACCTAGGAGAACCTTTGATTATGAAATTGAATTAGTCAAAGGAGCAAAACCCTCTTGGGAACCTATTTATCCTCTATCAGAAAAACAACTTAAGTTGTTAGGAGAATACCTTGACAATATATTACGACAAGGAAAGATCACAAGAAGTCAATCACCTTTTAGCACTCCAATCCTCTTTACACCAAAAGCAGATGGAAGACTACAACTAGTAGTGGACTATTAAAATCTAAATAGGATAACTATACTAAATATATATCTACTACCACTAATGTCAGAATTATGAAATCGCATAGCAGGAGCTAGCATCTTTTCCAAAATCGATCTAAAAGAAGATTACAACCTCATCAGAATGAAGGAAGAGGATAGATGGAAAACAGCTTTCCGATCACAATACACACATTACGAATACAAAGTAACGCCTTTCGGATTAGCCAACACTCCAGCTATGTTTCAGGATATGATAAATGAGGTCCTTCAGGAATTTTTGGACCATGGAGTCGTATGCTATTTGGATGATATTATTATCTATTCTAAAAATGAGAAGGAACATATTAAGCTAGTATTAAAAGTGTTACAGAGATTGGTATATTTTCAGCTTGTGATATCAATAAAGAAATCATTCTTCCACGTCAAAAAAGTAGAATTCTTAAGCTAGATGATAGCCGTTAATGGGCATCAATGAGTACCCAAAAGGTGGATTCCATACTAAACTGGAAATCACCTATGTCCGTTAAAGAAGTTCAAATATTCCAACGATTTATGAACTTCTAATGGCATTTTATAGAAAACTTCTCATAATTTTGCACTCTAATTACAGAAACATTGAAGAGTGATCCAAAGATGTTCCAGTAGGGCTCCAAACAAGAAAAAGCTTTTCAGGAGATTAAGAGAAGGTTTGCTTCAGCTCCAACTTTACACAATTTCTTCCCATAAAGAGAAAGTATAGTAGAAACAGATGCTACTGACTTCACTTTAGGCTGCATCCTTTCTCAATTCGTGGAAAAAAGACTACATCTGGTAGCTTTGTACTCCCGAAAGCTAAATTCTATGGAACGAGATTATGAGATCCACAACAAAGAATTGCTAACGATAATGGAAGCATTCAAAGAATGGTGCCAATATCTGGTTGGAAGCAAAAAACCAATAACTATGTACACTGATCACTAAAACCTCCAATATTTCCTCACCTCGAAGATCGGAAGTGGGCATCAAATCCGTTGAGTGCAGAAGTTGGTAGATTACAACTTCAAAATTGTTTACCGCCCAGGCACAAGAGGTGGCAAACCTGATGGACACAGTCGATAGCCAGAGTACTATTCTGAAGAGGCAGCTTCACATCGTGAATAGGTGATATTGAACCCTGAATATTTTCAAGTCAGGTTAGTAATTGGAACTACAGAAGGGGAAATTCAAATAAGCTTAATCACAAGCAACACAACAGACGATATAAGCACAAGTAATATACAGGAAACAGCAAGTTGGAATAACTCAGACTCTGTTATTCGAGTAAAGCAGTTAGACATAAGAGCAAAGTTACCAATTAAAGGTTCAAGAATGGCAGCAGGTCACAATCTTTATGGTATGCAGGAAGATATAATCCCAGTACAGGAACAGTTAGTTGTTGGGACTGGTATCACAATCGAGCTACCAGTCAGAACCTATAGGAGAATTACCCCAAGAAGTAGATTAGCAGTCAAAAGTGATATCTCTACCGGTACCAGTATAATTGACGTAGATTATACCAGAAAACTCAAAGAGTTGCTATTCAACTATCAAGACACAAATTGTCTCATCAAAGCTGGCAATCGAATTGCCCCATTGGTAATAGAAAAATTAACACCACCAATATGATGGAAATCGACAACCTGGAAGATACTGCAAAAAGCATATCAGGATTCAGTAGTACTGACATCGTAACAAGGGCCATAACTTTCAGGGAATTGGAACCAATAGCTAGCTAGTTACATGCATCAATAAACCAGAATATACACCGATATGATGCAGCTGAAATACCTGAGCAAAGCCTCATGACGAGTGCTATACTAGCCTACAAGGAATTGAAGAAATTCAATCTGGAATTCTTAGAGCAAATCCAAAAGGCCATCCCTGGAGATAGAGAATGGCTGAAAAGAAAAAATTAGTTGGAGAAACTATGAGACAATGGTAAACCTTTCCTAAAAGACTGAACCTTATCTGACAAGTTACTTTACTATAAGCAAAGACTATTTATACTAAAAAACCAGGACCTTTATACAATAATAGCTGAAGGTTGTCATGATACTAAGATAGTAGGACACTTCGGACAAGAAAAAATCCTTGAAATAATTAAGAGGGATTTCTATTGGAATGGCCTAGGAGATTGGGTAAATGATTATGGACTGTCATGTGTTGATTGTCAACACAACAAATCTTCCTTACACGTGGAATATGGTCTACTAAAATCACTGTCAATACCCTATGCAGCTTGGGCATCAAGTTCTGTCGACTTTATTATGCAGTTACCCCAAAGTCAAGGTTGTACCCAAATTATGGTAGTAGTTGACCAGTTTACAAAAATGGCCCAATTCGTTGCATTAGAAGGGATAGCCACTGCAAAGAACATGGCTTCAGCCTTTATAAAGGAAATCTGGAATCTACCTCGCTTACCAACAGAAATTGTCTCAGATATGGACTTGAAGTTTGCTGGAGAATTTTGGAAATCCTTGTACAAAACATTAAGCATAAAAAGGAGGATATCTACGGTGTACCACCCACAGATGGACAGACAAACTAAGTGAACCAACCAAGTACTGGAAGGTTACTTGTGAAGTTTCATCAACTACAATCAAGATGACTGCTACCAATTACTACCTCTAGCTAAAAATGCCTACAATAACTCGGCAACCAATGCACATAGAATGACCTCTTTCTACGCAAACTATGGATAAAGGAACATGAGGTGCACAATCCAGGAGCTATCCTTTATGCAAAATGAATAGACAAACCATGAGCCAGAAGTAGTCTATACACAGTTGGGTG
>NW_003298851.1:178140-179890 GCF_000151645.1 Tuber melanosporum | reverse complement strand
TACACCCAGTGCTTCATGTATCTCTGTTAGAACCTTATAGAGAGTCAACATGTGTGGACTGACAACAACCTCCAACAGAATCCGAGGATATTAAGGGTGACATACAATTGGAAATAGAAAAAATCGTGAGAAGAAAGATACGCTCTTACCGAAAGCGAGTACGTGGTCGCTACCAGGAGGTATGCGAACTATGGTGCTTTGTTAAATGGCAAGGTTGTTCCGAGGATGAGAACACCTAGGAACTGGCCTCTGGGATAGATAATTCAAAGAAAATAGTGGAAGAGTTCTACCGTGATAATCCAGAAATGCCATGGTGGGCTGTGGAAGGATGATGAAGAAAAGGTTTTCCTAACGTGGCCAAGCAAACATGGAAGGTTTTTCACCCTACTCTCATCTGGTCCTAAAGGAATTAATGTTTGAAGTTTTAATAATTTAATATTTTATTTTAATTTTTTATCTTTAATTTATATAAACCAAAATGGCATTCAAGGCGAAGCCTTAAAAGGAGGGAGCTCATGTTAGGAATACCAGGATTTGATACCCAAGAAACTCCCTAAATAGAGTAATCTCACCCAGGATTGGAATCTCTGGTCTCCAACACCTCCTGTGGCCCCCTTACAGGGCCTAAACATCATCAAAAATATCAATCTCAGTTGTGTCCTGTGACTATAATACCACAGAGTTGAAGGTAGTAGAATAGCACCGTATACGTCACCGCCATCAATCCGACCATATTCTGTTCGCAGGATATATAGTAGGGGACCTTCAGCTAGGTTTGAGAAGTGGAACAGAGTATATCCGTTAACTGCTCAGAATGTTACTAGGCTTCAAAGATGTAATACTGTTGGGATGAGCAGTAAGTAACGCGACCTTTTCACACAAAAAGATGGTATTGAATGGTAAAGGATCTTAGCAAGAGACCAATACATTCACATCTACCCTATAATATCTGGAAGAGTCTACAACTCCGAGGAACACTATCATAGAAGCCGTTGGATTTCATAGAGTGTTGCAACTAGGTTTCAGAATACGTTGTTTCTACGAAGTTAACTTCCAATACTACAACAGTGATTGAAATCCCATTACCTAGAGCAACCATATGTTGTCGATAGAGGGAATATTTATCAATCCGGTGGAATACCTTTCTGCGAATTAGTAGGAAGTCTCCTGGAAAATATCTATCTTTTGATTAAAGAGTTATGGAGGTTTAAAGTCAGATGACCTGAAAAAAGGTTGCGATTATGACTACCTTCGCAGATGCAACCTGCAGATGAAACCGATCATTTGATCAATAACAGAGATAATTGGGACCAACTGAGTTCAAGTTAAGAACTAGGCCACAAGTCCAAAGACACTAAAGATCGGATGACTATTATTGGGAACAGTATAGCTCCAAGTTAGTTATATCATAATTACCAAAGAGGGTATGGTGGTTTTCAGGGTCTCCAGGTGTTCGCACCTTTCAAGAATACTCCATGTTGCAAGTTATAATTAAAAAAGTACATAGTTGTATGAAAAATAGATGTAGTCCGCGAACACTCAGACGTGGAATATAAATATCAAAGTGTCTTCCAAGATTTAGACATCATCAAGCAATGGAGAAGAGACCTTAACAATATAATATTGTTTTTACGATTCAATCTTACTTTACCAAATCTACTTCGCTCTTAGTAGTCATACAGGAAATGAGTAAATTTGAGCCTTCCTAGACAATCTCCATCTACAGAAACAAATTTTGGTTAGCCTAGAT
>NW_003298851.1:174264-177325 GCF_000151645.1 Tuber melanosporum | reverse complement strand
AGCAGAGACAAGCAGCAGAATCACACTACATTTGGCTTCCTTTCAAAACCAATATAGAGTTATTGACAACCAGGAGTGAGAAGTAGATTCCATGACAAGATCTCACAAGAAAGAAACAGTTGCAACACTTTACTAAGAAGCCGTGAGAACTTGCAAACACAGAAGTCCAACAATCTCCAGGAGAATTCCCACCTACTCCAGTAGAAAAGCCTATTTTGGAATCTCTTAACCACTCCGAAACTAGCAGTGAATGAGATATGACTAGTACAGGAGGAGGGCCTTCGGGAGGAGGAAAGTCCCAGGCATGGCCTGAAGAAGAGGAGGAACCCAAAATACTAGACCTACCTAAATTTAAGCTCTACCTCCCACCGAGGTTCACAGGAAAAGAAAAAGAACTCAAGTCTGAAGTCTTTGAGTAATAGGCAACTGAACTTACACACTACCTTCTCTTACAAAAGGTAGATGTGAATAACCCTACATCTGAACTATACATTGGATCATTCTGCGAAGGAAAGGCAACTGATGCATACTACTAATACTATACAGAATATGGCAGAAATGTAAGATTGAGAAGATCCACTGTACTCGAATACCTCAAAAATCGATTCCAATCCTCTATTACAAATAACCTACTATGCAATAAATTCAACCAGCTTCCCTAAGTCAATGGAGCGTATGTCAAAAGAATCACTGATGTAGCTACAAATCTCCTGATGTATAGGGACCGAATGAATAAAGAAAGCATCTCCAGTTATATCCTCAAGTGGCGATTCTATGATGTCATGCACTCTAACCTCCGATGAGAGGTAGAGCCATGAGAGTAAGATGACAATAGTATGTCAGTAATAATGGCAAGGGCAGAGCGAAAAGACTCCATCGTCCATGAAACCAAGGCGTACAAAAGACAGGTATCCTCTAGCAGTAATAGGTAACCACGACACAAGCACTCCAATAACTCTGAAGAAGACAGACTTCAAGTATTCAAGAGGAAAATAATGTCTACCAAAGAGTTGAGAACACAGAAGGGAGAATGTTTTGAAAGTGGAAAAACCAGACATATGGCAAAGGATTGTCCTATGAAGAAGTAAAAAGGAAAAGCAATTATGAGGCATCGGCCCATAATATTGAGAGCGATAGTGATGATGTCCAATCTAGTGAATATGAGAAAATCTATATCAGATATATCGATGTAGAATGCAACAGTCTCTGACTACCCACTATATTCAAGACCCTCACCACCCTTGAAGGTACTATCTTGATCAATGGCAAAAGAGTCCAAGTTGTGTTCGAGACTGGAGCAATTGGAAGGAACATAATCAGCAATACCTTTATCTCTGTTCATGGACTCCCAACTCAAGATCTTAACCAGCCAATACCAGTCAATATGGCAGTAAAGGAATCACGATCCACAAGCCATGAGACTTGTAGCGCGATTATTTGACTTGGTTCCGCTATCCTTCCTCCTCAGAAGATTCTGGTAGGGAACCTAGCCAAATACGATACTATGATTGGAATGTCATTCCTAAACCATCACAAGGCCATAATCAGATGTGGAGAATCTACTATTGACTTCCCAGAACAAAAGGTCAGAGTCTTATGTAAACCAATAAGCAGAGAATACCATGCCGCAGTCTGTGAAGCAACTGCCTAACACCTATTGGACAAATACTCTGATGTTTTCCCTGGTCAGATCCCAGAAGAACTACCACCTACAAGGGAAATAAACCACTATATCCGCCTATAGGACTCCTCTAATCTCAAGAACCAACCAACCTACTCTATCCCTGATGTATCTAAACATCTACTATGTGATTGGATAAACCAGAACTAAAGAAGAGGAATCCTCTACTGAGCAGAAGCACCAGGTACCGCATCAATGTTTGTCCAGCTCAAAGCAGATGGTAAAAGAATCTGCCCCCTAGTTGACCTGAAACTAAGAAATAAAACTACGGTAATGGACAGTTCCACTATCCCAAACTAGACCCAGATCCTGAATGCAGTAGGATGAGCAAGATTGTGAAGCAAGATTGACCTAAGTGACACCTATTTCGAGACAAGGTTTAACTCAGAAAGCGAATGCTATAACAGTTTCAAGACACCCTTCGGAAGTTTCATTAGCCGAGTCATGCTATAAGGAGACATGAACGCACCCACCACCTTTATGTACATTATGGAAAACCTGCTAAGCAAATACCTCTACCATTTCATATGGGTTTATATTAATAATATCCTCATTTTCTCAAACTCTGAAGAGAAATATGCATACAACACAGATTTAGTGTGTACCAAGCTAAGGGAAGTTAAATTCTATGCTAGCCGAAACAAATCAATTCTGTTTGCCAACAGGCTTGAAATCCTTGGACATGTAATAGACAATAAAGGAATACATCGCGCCCCTGGAAAGATTACCTGTTTAACAACATGGACACCCTCCTGAAATCAAAAGGGACTAATGTGGTTCCTAGGATTTATCAATTACATCTGCCAATTTCTATCACATCACACCACAGTGACTACACCTCTCACAGACCTTACTGGCAATGCAGAATTCGTTTAGACCTCTACTCATGACTAAGCCTTTACCAATATTAAGGAATTAATCAAGAACACCAATATTATATGACCTATCAATTACAATAAACCAGAACCAATCTGACTGATTACTGATACATCAGATATTGGAATTGAAACATGAGTTATTCAAGAACCATCACATGAAACAGCAAGACCAGCAGTATTGCACAGCAGGAAGTTCACTAATTCACAGATGAATTATAAAACAACAGATAAGAAAGCCCTTGCAGTAATGAATACTCTTACTGCATTCAACCATGTCTTAATGGGCAACACCTTCATCATTGTGTTTCCTACCAGCAACCCCTCACTAATCTGAAAACTAACAAGATCTCCAGCTGGAGATGAACATAATAAGAACCAACTATTTAGCTGATGCTCTGTCCTACATTTATGAGAACCAGATGCTCCTAGACCCCCTTGTTGTTTATAACTATACAAGACAAAGCAAAAATAGCCCTGAAGATACCACCTATGTTCAAGAACC
>NW_003298851.1:170037-173353 GCF_000151645.1 Tuber melanosporum | reverse complement strand
TATGCCTCAGAATATATTTACTGACCCAAAATGCAAAATGACTTCCACAACTGTGTTAAACCAGGTAAACACTGCCAGGCAAATCAGAAACAAACACAACTACCTGAAAGGAAAGCCCAGACACTCCAATTACCTTCTGAGATATTCAAATTCTTTACTATTGACTTCGTAGGAACATTCAACAAGTCTGGCGATTATGACACTCTCTTGGTATTTGTCGATCGATTTTCCGGATAAATGTGGCTTATACTAATGAAAGTAACCAACTTCTCTAAAGACACCTGGAATAATCTCCAGCAATGCCGATTTACTCCCCATGAAGATCTATTGTCCATTGTCAGTGATGCTGATCCCTGTTTCACAGCCAGATTTTGGAAACAAATCTTAACTTCTCTAGGAATTAACCACATTATTCCTGCTCCAGGATATCACAAGACTAATGGCCAAGTTGAACAGAAGATCCGTGAAGTCCAGACTGGCATTGGGAACATGATCAATAAACGACAGACCAACTGGAAACCCGCCCTCACCAAGCTCACCTCCTACATCAATACTAGATATTTAGATACTCTTAGAATATCTCTATATAAGGCAATCTTCGACCACCAATACTCTCTCCTACCTACAACCCTATTCAAGAACTCGTCTATTCCCGCCTCTGATAACCACTTAAATCGCCATCAAGATATCCGAAATGATGCTTTCCAGTCTGTTAAAGCTGCATAATTCTGAAGTACAACTACTATCCTGAAGCGATGGTACAAACATATACCTATTCCACCCAGCAACATGCTTATGGTACATGGAAACATGCTCATTACCAATATTGAATGTAGCAAGACACTACAACCATGATGGCGAGGGCCTTTTAAGTCCTTATCCTTTGATAAGCATACCAAAAACTACACTGTCTAAATAGACAGATACATGTGCCACTGCAATACCACCGTTTTCCAAGCCTCCGCTGTCAAACATTTCCACCCTAATGACGGCTCTAAGTTCGTTAAAAGATCCCACTCTTGCCCTGCACCTATCATCCTCTATAAGAAAGATGAATAGAAAGTTGAAAAAATCCGAGACCACCACTTTGGATATGGAAATGACCAGTTCCTAGTCAAATAAAAATGATACCCAATGAGCAAAAATAGCTGGAACCCACTGGAAGGGTTGGAGCATACTCTGGATAGGGTAAACAAGTGGTTGAAAATCAACATGCCAAACAATTCCCTACTGCCCACAATTAATTACATCATGATATGCTGAACACCAACTATGCTGGAAACAGAGTGATGGCAACGTGAACTAGAAGCCAGAGATAGACTTTGGGCACAATACTTCAAGTCAGAATTTGAAAGCAGCGATGAGGAAAACCAAGCTATAGAGCAAGTCCTCAACAATCTCATCTAATCACCATTCACTATCTGAATACTATGATAATGTCAAACTATATAGAACTCAACATGAAGCTACAACAACCGCTTATTAGACTGTTGTTAAATCGCGATATTATCCAACCTGAAGACTACTTCGCTATCCTCTGGGTAGACTTCTGCCATGATTGCAATAACACTTGAGTAGATGTACAGCATGAATCTGGTGTTCGTAACTACTGTGACCTGCAATTCTTTGAGTCTCATTTTTTTCTTAAGATTTCTTCTTGTCCCTAGTATGACACTAATGATGCAGAGCTTATAGCAGAAACTGAAGCTTTTAGTTTCTCAGACTCTACTTTTGATGATTATTAGGTTTTGTTTGTTTAAACAATTGTTTTGCTTTGGGTAATGTAACCGATATGGGTACTCAATTATTAGATTTATTTTATGTTTTCTTTTGAGTATTACTTTAATACTTGGTTTGTTTTAAGTATTGTTTGATACTTGGTTTTGTTTTATATTTTGTTTTAGGTATCACTTTGATACTTGGTTTGTTTTAAGTATCATTTAATACTTAGTTTTGTTTTATGTTTTATTTTAAGTATCACTTTGATACTTGATTTGTTTTACTGAAGTATATCGCTTGATATGTTTGTTTAGTTTCGTTCATGCTAGACATGAACAGATTTGTGTATTTAAAGACCACCTGATTCTATGATGGAAGAGGCAGACTTCGACAGACAGTATATCAATATATTTGGTTGAACGGTTACCTCTTTGTCTCTCAGGACACCCTTAAAGCCTTTTTTAGTTCTCAGCTCTCGCCTCCTCTCTGGTAGAGCAGGCCATATGCCAACTATTATACCTTTTACTGATAACATGATTTGTATCTTGCAAACATGTTATATCAAGAGCTAGTGTAACATATTTTCAAAAGTTAGTTACCTATACTGCTGGAGCAAAAGTCTTACCATAGTCAATTCTAGGGACTTGCTCAAATCTCCTTGCAACTAATCTCGCCTTATAGCAATTAGTAGGCATTTGCATTTCGCTTCATCTTATAGACCCACTTGCAAGTAATTAGCTTTCTATCATCACTCTTGACATGCATGAAGGTACCATGTGCCTTCAATGAGCTATATTCACTCTTTATTGCTTCTTGCCATCTTGTATCTGAAGTAGCATCTGAGTAAAACTCAGGTTCTCTTGGCTCTTATAGCGTCTTAACCACATTTGGGAGGACATCAGTCTTAAGACTAGAACTGGCATCTATGAGTTCAGCATTTGTGTAAATGCGACTTAACCTGCTTAGGCTAAACTCAAATCTTTGATCTGGCTTTCTCTTCTCCTCCAGTCTCTTTGTCTGAGCCAGGATATCCTCTAAGCATATCTGCTCTAGCAGGTTTTCCATTTTGGCAGCAACCTCTGCCGGTATTCCTCTTATACTACCTTCACTAGTCGGACTCTCGTTTGGCTTGTCTTCTTGTATCTCGACCATCTTGAGAGTAATAGCCTTGCTACCTTCTTCCTCTTCGTCAGAGTAGACCTCTTCAAGTAGTACAGCCTTTATGACATTCTCGAAGCTTGCATTATCAACTATCTTTCCCTTATCAAATATTACATTTAATGCTGTAATTATGCGCTTTTTAACTGTATCCCAGAGTCTCCACATGGTAGTTACATCATGCACATAGCCTATTTTGATACACAAGAATAACCTCTCAGAGAACTTCCTATTTGTGCACTGCAGAGAGGGAATCAGCTTGTAAGCTGTACAGCCAATGCATCATAGATGATATATTAGAGCTTTCTTTTCCACATTTAGTATCTCATAAGTACTTTTATGGTTCAGCAGTCTGCTAAGTGATTGTTCATGTAGGTACAATGATGTCATAATGGCCTCTGCCCATATGGCAGTCAGTAACCTTACATCAATTAGCAAA
>NW_003298851.1:168264-169947 GCF_000151645.1 Tuber melanosporum | reverse complement strand
GGTCAGAGTATGACTGTCTAGCCAGATATGCGACTATTGGTGCTTAGTATCTTAATCTTACAATCAGCCATTGAGGATAGGCCTTATCTATCTGTGCAAGGAATTCCTGAAAAACAGGAGTCTTCTCCAGCAAATCCATACTTCTTACAAAGTATACCCAAACTCTTCTTGAGTAGTCATCTATATAGACCACAAAGTACTTTTGGCCTAAGAAGAAAGAAACAGCAATTGGGCCAAAGACATCAGAGTGTATAAGTTCAAACAGGTGAGAGACTGACAGGACTATGGTACGTATAATATTTTGATGCTGTTTTCCGAAAATACATGACTCATAAGTTGTCATAGGAGTAGAGTCTTTACCCTTCAGTAAAAGTTCCCCTACAGTAAGACAAAGGCTATTCTGACCGATATGTCCAAAGCATTGGTACTATAACTTAACGGAAGACTTTGTAGTACTCCCAGCAACAAATATCTCTACTCCTTTCTGGCTTGTTACTTCAGCCTTCATCCAGTATAGGCCATTAGCAAATACAGCTAATTTGATCTACTAGGTATTTAAGCTAGCACAGTGACTTAAGATATAACATGAGGCTTCCATAAAGGTAATTGAGTATTGGAAGGAGAGTTGACCAATTAAGAGTAAGGAAATTGGAAATGCTGGAACATAGATTGCACTAATATCAATACTGCAGTTAGGAGTAAGATTCAGCCAAATCTTACCGCTTTCATATGCAAAGGTCTCTGACTTACCTCCTAAAATCATACTATTCAATTTAGACAAATGGGCTAGCTGGTAAAAACTTGCTCATGAGTAGCTGATATGGTCAGTTTCCCCTGAATCAATTATCCACTCCTGATAGGCAAAAACTGTTCTACTTGCTGCAACTAGTAATTAGACTCTAGTAACACTAATAGTAGTGTTCGAATGGTGAGTCTCAGATCATCCTTTATGACTAAACTGAGCAGCTCGCTTCTTGGTTCTGCATTCGGATTCTTCATCACCGCGATGGCCACAGTCCCAGCATGTAACTTGCTCTTATCACCAACTTCTTCCTTTTTGGTTCCCTCAGTAACTATATTGCCTACTCATCCCTCTAGGGAAACAGTTTTCTCTATCGTTTCCTGGAGGGCCTGGAGAATACTATTGAGAAGCAAAGAGTACACTTCCAGAAGTAAGGATAGTGTTCAGACTGCTCTGTTTCTTGGTTCTTGTTTTTAGAGTAGCTTCCACTTCTACTACTTTGAAAATCATATTTTCCACAGTATATCCCTCAGGCTGATGGAGAATAATATCAAAGAAGCTGTTGAAAGTCACAGGCAGGGTGGAGATCAGGTGAGATGAAAAGGCCTCATCTGAAATAGTTTACTCTGTTCCAACTAGATGGCATCAATACTGGAGTAGCTTCACAATGTAAGATTGAATTGGCTGATTAGCTTCAGGCTTTGACTGATTGAACTGCCTTGTGATGGCAACACTCTTGAGACATAATAGATCAATCATATGTATGACGATGACAATACGTGTAGCGCGCATGGAATCACCAATACCAGGAACCAAGCACAAACGTATGGTAGAAAGTGAATGTGTGATATGAAAGCTAAGTGACAACAACGATAAAAACCAGTAGTACTAGCTACTGGGAAGCTCTCAGCTTTATATAAATATAGCTAGTGCATACAATC
>NW_003298851.1:98417-168179 GCF_000151645.1 Tuber melanosporum | reverse complement strand
TGCAGTATCATAGCACAATCTATATGCTATACCAGGGGATTCCATCCATCATCTTGCAATCATTGTTCTACCTGTATGAGAAGTTGCACTGTCAAACTTCTCATGCAGTTTTTCCCACATATCTACTGGCTCATCAATATTGATAATATACTCCTGTATCTCTGAGATACAGGAGGTAAAGATCAAAGCATAGGCTGCTCTCTTTCTGCTCTGAAACACCTTCTACCAACTATAGTTGTTGACAGACGGCTGTTCCACTTCTCGAAGAACAATCTTAAGGCAATCCTCACCCTGTAAAAAATGCACGAATATAGCGTGCCCAATGCATATAGATACTGGAATTTAGTTTGTCAATTTCACTAAACTTACAGCGGTACCGATCCCTTAAGAGCAGTGTTGTATCACTCATGCCTAACACAGACATGATATTTCTCAATCTAAGCAGAGAGAGAAGGACAAAATTTTGGTAAACTGTTATGTATATGAATCCAGGCTTATAACCTGTTAGAATATCTCATATGTGAAGTGTATGGTGGTACTAGAAGTTCAATCGAGAAGTGTAGGCTTTTAGAATAAAGATAAGAATTGTCTATTGTATCTTCTACTTGGGTACAAGACGATCGTACTTATACCTCAGAGAGGTATCTATATACAATAGCTATGAGCGAGCATCCACTATGCCTAACCTGTAGTGCTTCTGTCACATTGAAGCCATTATTCCAACAAAGCCAGAATGGGAAATTCGAGTGATAGCCGGTGAGTATTTTTTTGGCAGCCAGCAAAAAGTCGTGCCCTGTAACACAAGCACAGGCCCAGTGCGTGCTCCAGCAACGCAGTGGGCGAGAGTGTTTGTGTTACCGGACGCGAAACACCCTTATACCCGAGTACCGTACCGTACAACCCAGCGGTACAAGTACTCTGCTACCGCTGCACCTGACTATAATGAACGCCAAGAATCATCACCTCAGACTGCGTTCACTAATTTTTACTATGGGGGTTCACTAAAACAATTTTTTTCCCACCTGTGCAAATGCACTAGCGTGCTCAGATGAATTGGTTCATTGTAGCCAAATATTCATTATAAAGAAATTCCTGACGTTTGTGAACGCAACCCAAGAAATAGGTTGGAGCCTCAAGATTTTGGTGGTATCATATATGCAATAGCGATCGTGTCTACAAAGTTACGAGTAAGAGACTAACGTCCAAAATGTTTCACCCCCTCACTTTTAACCCTTTACAACTACAACCGATAAACATCCAATCACCAACACTCCACAAACACCGTGTCAACTCTGAGAAAGATCCATCCGCCAAAATGCCCATAATCAACATTATTAGACATACGAGACTTGTCGTCACCGGATGTTCTGGGATCAACCGCAGGACCTTCCCCCAGGTCTGTATAGCCGTGGGAATCATACTAGATCCGAGGTAAATCAACCACCGTAGTGTTAGCAATTATTATTTGCTTTTACTAAGTCAAGCGTTCAGCCCACCAGTGACCACACCCCTGAGCATTCTATTCTCACGACCTCTAAATCGACGCTTAAGGCAGCAAATCATGCGTCCCCGTCCGGCAAGCTAGGATTGCGAGGTATACTCCGCAGATGTCTCATCACACTAATGACTTTTTAGGCATTTGCTGCTCTAAAAGCAGACGTGGATCAATTGAAAACGACCGGGGCCGTGGTTACTGTGCAACTCGAGAACCTCAAATCCTCGCTCGATGAGGTGAGGAGAGATGTGAAAGATATAGAGAATAGATTTGAGCGCCAAACGAATGAGGTGAAGAGAGATATGAAAGATAGGGGGAATAGACAGTGATCCCAAGCGGCCTGTCCGGACCATAGTCCGGACCACGAGTCGGCAGTCCGGTCGAAATTCTCAGTGGCCGCCAAAGCCCGGCGGCGCCCAGGCAACCGCCGGGTCGAATCTTGGCGCAACACAGGTCAAAGCCGCCAGATGCCCAGGTAATCTGAAGATATCTGTTGACGGCCCGCATGCTATCCATTTTAAATCACTTGGAATAGGATAATAGTACCAACACGCCCAGCGCTATATCTCGCTTAAACCAAATCTATGCCATCCGCAGATGAACCACCATGATACCCAAATATACTGTCCAACCTCAAGACAAACTATACCATTCTTCACACAACTCTCTAACTAGCTTGGGTGAATATGTATTAACCGAGTGACTTCGTAAAAAATTAATCCTGTTGAATAATAAAATATTTATTAGTAATGAAAAACAAGTGATCTCTTGAAACATCAGCCTGCAGGCGACCCAGGCCGGGCCCGGCTTTGGTTTGGAAAAGCAGCTTTCCCACAGTCCGGCCGCTTGGGATCACTGGGAATAGATTTGAGCGCGAAATAAGAGATATGGAGAATAAAGTTGATAGGAAAAGCGATAAAACCGACGCTAAGATCGACCGCGCGGTATATTTTTTTATCGGCAGTCTGCTGTTGAAAGGATTCTATGACCACTTTATGAGGTTGGAAAAAGTGGCGGTAATGGAAACTCCCCAAGAGAGAAAGAAGGAAGCTCCCCAAGTGGGAAAGTAAGGTGGCAGACCTCATACTCGAGCGCTGTATTCCATCCTAATTGATATCAGTACTGACGGCGTTAGGGATTGTTTTGTTTCGCAGCAGCAGGGGCGGTCTCCATTTCTGTTGTTATTAGATTTTCATGGTGGGGAAATTGTTTTTCTCATAGTTGATTCTTTTCTGTACGCCCTAAGGGTATATATTTATGGTGGAACGGGCCCAATGAAAATTACTTCCTCGAGTTCTGTGGATTAACCTTGAATGCCCATCGGTACGTTAAATCATAATATTCTGTCACTTTTATATTGGGAGTGTATATTTGTGGTGAGGACTTGGTGCTGGACGCCTCCAGAGTCATTTCACAAGTCTCGGCAATGCTTAACCTTACTATGTGCGCCAACATTCTGGCCAGAACCTGCCAAACTTATGCGTGCGATCTGGCCACCATGCCACACTCCGACATCACGATACAAACCTCCTACTTCATTCTAGGAAACACTAATGGTTATTCCAGATGCGGCGATGTTGGCGGCAGAGGTGGCTCCCCTATCGAGTTGTTGGGATCTATACCAGACCTCACAGACAAAGTTCGGATCCGCACGAGCAAAATGGTCGAGGCGGGGCAGCCTCCTAGCCGAGCAGTTGGTGGAGGTGCTGACGAGAGGACAACCGCTATTGGCGCGGGATTCCTTGAGTTTAGTGCAGCTCAAGAGGCTGGTCCTCAAGACGACTAGATTAAAGGTACGTTTCTTTTCGCTTTACGCTCCGCGGGAGAATTCGCAGTAATTAATTGGAGTGTTGCCACTCAGACTTGGTGAATCGAACTTTCTACAGGACTTGCTGCTGCTGCTGCCGCCTGTGGTGCACTTGAAGGCACTACGAAAAGGGAATCTGACGGTTCACCAGCAACCGGAATACGCATTTCATCGCTCCCCTATGTCTACATTTACTACGAAACTGAGCGGGTGGTTCTCTTACTCGCCCGCAAGTGACCTCTCACTCCTGCTACTTTCTAAACAAACCTTTGAAGCAACTTACCCCGTTCCATCACTCCCACCGTACCAGATAGTTAATCACTAGTAGGAAAATGGCCCCCCGAGATGGACTGCTAGCAAAGATGTCAAGTGCAGGGGTTTTATATCTCGATGTGCGGACCTCCTGGAACATATAAGCCAGAGGGAACGAGTAGAGGGCCTTAGGGGGTCGGCCTACCTTGTTTAGGACGCATTTGGGGACACCGTTTCCGAAGAGAACTATCAAGATAGGATTAGGAAACAACCTTGCTTTTGTAAGGCAGGCAAGGCTTGCAATGGCGTTATTTAATTGTGTCCGAAGTTTGGTAGGAAGGGAATTATGCTGCTGTGGGTAGTAATTCGAGAGATGAGACGAAAGAAGGGGAAAGGTGATGGAACAGGAAGGAACCCCGGTAGGGTTTAACGATATTATGATTTCTGGTGGCAGTCACTTGGCACCATGGTCAGGACGCGGAGGGGGCAATGCCGGGAATGGACCAATAAATTTATCATAGTTCCTCCTTGACGAGGTTGCTGCTTTGCCGGGAGAGAGTGGTTTGTTAGGATTCCTGACAAAAACTTTGGGTCATTTACGATGGGAGGACAACACCGATTTACCAGTTGTGAACATACTCCTTCTCCCATCGAAAACTATGCAAGTTGTAGAAGGGCACAGCAAGAAAGGTCCACTTGTTACTGATCCCTATTCATTACCATAACCGTTTCGTTCAAGACCACTGCCTACAATGTCAGCCTACACTATCATTCGCAGAGCTGGGTTCCCATGTCGCTTATCCCCACCAAGATTCACTAAGTTAGGTTTAGTGGGGGCAGGAGTTGATTTTTTTGCAACGTTCACCTGGTGTAGAACCAACTATGATACGAGTATCATACACCACGGAACCACCCAAAAGTTGATCAACCTCCCCACCTAAACTTGAATAGGGAAGTGATGAGTCAGCCATCGGTTGGATACCACATTTTCTATCGAAAATCATCCTCTTCCCCCGCCAATCCCAACCTAGGAACATATGGATATGTTTTAAACAACTAATTTGGTGGTGGGGCACAGCGGATCTAATCCTTGTGGACCGAAGGACACAAAACCTTTATTGGTACGAGTAGAGATGTTGTAATAAGGGAATAGAGAAGTAAAGAACAGAAGTGTAACAAAGTAATAGGAAATCGTCTAACTAAATAATGAATGAATGTGATGAAAAACTGATATGAAAACAAGTGAACAAGTGGAAAACAAGACAGCCTTATATCCTCCTCCAGAGAAACCCTCCTGTCCTCGCATGCTTCCTGAGCATGCCTAATCTCACATGAGATTGTTCCACTCTACTTCTTTTCATCCTGCGGTGCCAAATTCTTTCTGAGGTGACTGAGGATATAGTTGTTGTTCAACATCAGTACTGCTTGCATTTCATAGTAGGTGATCTGGTGTTTGTGGTAGTTGTACTTTGTATGCAGGGTGGATGTTTGGCCATGTATGAAGCTAACTATAGTGAAACTGCTGGTGAGGAAGGATGTGTAGTGGATTATAGAGGTTCCATTTCATGTGACTCCATGAATGGGAAAATATATGTATGTGGTGAGCAGCTGAGAATGACGAATCTCTAACACTCCCACTCTGCGAATCCACAAATCCTAGTCTCATCCTCCAAATGCCAGTAGAACAAACAAATACCATCCAAGGAAAGTTAATCAGTAAGATAAAAATAAAAATAAAAAATAAAAAACCAGCTCCAATCCGCAATCTCCCACTTGCTTCCAACTTTCCCCCTCTTACTATTCAATCTCATAAACACCAAGGTGTTTGCGTAGTCACTCTACCTTTTCCCGTGGTAGTGCTTTGGTGAGTAAGTCAGCCAGCATGTCCCCGGTAGGTTGATATTCGAGTTGCACCTCCTCCTCTACAACCTTTTCCTGGATAAAGTGTTGTTGGATACTGATATGCTTGATGCGATTGTGAAACTGTGAATTCTTTACTAACACCATGCTTCCTTAGTTGTCAGCAAAGATCGTAATCGTTTTTGATTTATCCCCCAAGCCACTAATCTCGTCTATCTTTGTAGTAAACCTTTTAATCCATAATGCTTCTTTACAAGCTTGTGTGAGCGCCCTGTATTCGGCCTCCATCGAAGAAAGCGCAACACTAGTCTGCCGGTTGCTTGACCAGGAGATTGCCGTGTGTGGTGAGTTTGGCTGATTTGTTGATATCGTACAAACATAAGCCCCTGTACTCCTTCTATTATTCCTATCACCAGCCCAGTTGGCGTCACTGAAAATGAGTAGGGTAGTGGTAGATCATTGATCGAAGTGTCCAAAGTGTAGGCCATGGTTTTTCATTTTCCTAATATACCGTAATAGTCTTCTTGCTGCATTCATGTGTGGGATAGTTGGATTGGAACTGAATTTACTTAGTGTTCCCACAGCGTAGGCCAAGTCTGGTCTCATACAGAGTATTAAGTACATAACACTTCCAAGGATGCTCCAGTATACTGCCTCATCCGTACACTGCACCTCTGGTTCTGCCTTGAGTAACTGGACTTCAGGCTCCATAGGTGTTGACACCATATACGAGTTCTCATAACCGAAGTACTGAAGAATAGTGTCAACGTATTGGTATTGGGAGAGGGTAACTTTTCGCAGCTCTAGTTGGCGAACAATCTTCATGCTTAGGAAAAAGTGTGCGATGCCCTTATCTTTTAATAGAAAGAGTTGACCTAACTCTTGTTTTGCTTTAGCGATATCCTCGGGGTTACCTATCCAGAGTACATCGTCCACCCAAATAATCATCCACAGAGGTGCCTTCTTGTGTCCAATACGATAATAAAGCTCCATGATCTGCTGCTGACCTGAGAAATTTACATTTCTCAATAAGAAACTCATCCCATGCCTTGTTCCAAAGCCTGCCCAATTGTTTTAGCCCATAAAGTCCTCAGAGGTGTCGACAAATAGTTCTCGCACTCTTGGGTTTCGCTTCAGGTACCAGAACTCCTTCCGGTATATCCATATAAATTTCTTCATCCAGTTGTCCCTGTAGATATGCACTCTTAATATCCTCCTGATGGATTTCGTAGTTGTTATAAGAGGCAGTTGCTAATAGAATCCGGAGCAATCCTAGCTTGACGACAGGTACATATGTTTCCAAATAGTCAATTCCATACTGTTGAGTAAATCCTTTACCTACCAACTGTGCCTTATACCTTAGAGTCTCGCCTTCTGCACCCTTCTTCTCTCTAAACAACCACTTGCAGTAAACAGGAGTTCGGTCAATCAGTAGCTTGGTCAAAACCCATATTTTGTTGTCATTCAAAGAGGTTAGTTTTTCTGCTATCACCTCCCTCTACTCCATCTGGTGTGGACCTGAGATAGCATCTGCATAGGTACTTGGTTCAGTTGTACTAATAGAAGGTAAGGCATAGAACGCAGGTGAGGCTCCAGAATGCTGATGCACTGCCAAGAATGATTCATCTTGGAATCAGGTAGATGTGTATTTCCCCATGTTCAAACATTTTGGGCATTGGGCATAAGGCTCTTCTTGTGCAGGAGGATCAGAGAAGCATACTTGTATACTATCAAGTGGAGTGTCTATGGGGAAAGCACTGGGAGTGTGGGATCGGGGCGGTATCTGGAGCAATAGTGGTAAGTCTTCTGGTTCCGGTGGTTCTGGTGTTAGAGGTTTAGGTTCCTCAATAGGAGCCACTGATGCAATTGTGTCATCATTGTCCTCGTCCTTATTTTGGATAGGGACATATATGTCCTGTTGACAATCTGGTTCTATTTTCGTCAGAGGTTTGGATATCATAAGATCTTGAGTAATATGAATCTTGCGGTCTGTAACCGGTACAGGTACTCGGTTATTGGTTTTGTTTTATGTTTTGTTTTAAGTATCGCTTTGATACTTGGTTTGTTTTAAGTATCGTTTGATACTTGGTTTTGTTTTATGTTTTGTTTTAAGTATCGTTTTGATACTTAAGGAGTTTTACCAAAGTGTATCGATTGATACCTTTGATTAGTTTCGTTCATGCTAGATATGAACAGATTTGTGTATTTAAAGACCGCCTGTTTCTATGATAGAAAAGGCAGACTTCGACAGACAGTATTTCAATATACTTGGTTGAACAGTTACTTCTTTGTTCCTCAGTACACCCTCGAAGCCTCCTTTAGTTCTCAGCTCTCGCCTCCTCTCTGGAAGAGCAGGCCACCTGCCAACTATCGTATCTATTCCCAATAACGTGATTAGCACCCTGCGAACACGTTACATGGTCAATCAATATTCGAAATTGACCTGATCCAGCATATCCAGTGAATATGCAAGCCATACTATTTGGCTCCCACTTAGTCTTTAGCTTCTTTAGAATGTGTTTGTATCCTTTTACCCCAAATGGGATCAGCACCCCGAGCTTTGGAATTTCTCCAGTGAATAGCTGCAATGACGCCATTCTCCTGTCAATACCACTTGTGGAACTTCTATTTTTTAAGAACACTGTAGTATGGACTGCTTCTCCCCATCTTTCATCCTTGAAACCACTAGCAAACAGCATCATCTTTGCTCTTTCGATAATGGTCCTGTGAGCATGCTCAGACACTCCATTCTACTCAGGCCTGTATGGTGCACTTTGTTTTCATATAATTCCTGCATTCTCCAATACTTGCATAAACTCCTTACTGACAAGCTCTCCTCCCCCATCACTTCAGAATCTCTGAACTTTGTTGTTTTACTGTCTTTCGTCTAGGGCTTTAAACATTTTAAAGCAATCAATTTCTGCTGACTTTTTTGGAATCATGTAGACTGTTGTATACTGAGAATAATCGTCAATGAACAACAAGAAGTATCTTGCTCCCCCGAGTGAGGCTGTAGCCATTGGTGCCACTACATCACTGTGGATAAGTTCTAGTGGCTTGGTCGTATGATGGGTGGCTGCACTAGAGTTTGGGTTTTGTGTCTGTTTAGCGAGTTGATATGATTCGCAAGTGGAATTGTCCATACTTCCGGTAATTGATATTTCTGTTGTGGTTTTGGCTAATAGCTTAACATCCTCGAATACTAGATGTCTAAGATGTTCATGCCACTCTGTAAGTGTCCCAGTAACCTTACCAAGCCCTGCTTGATTTGCCGTTAACTTGTTAGCTATATTCACATTATAGCTTTCTGCTTTCACTAATAACACGTAGGAATTAGATTTCAGATTGGCCACTACTATCTCCTCTTTATTCATCCAAATCATAACTTTGTTTGGTTCGGACTCTCTAAAGACAACTATGGCACTGGCCTTCTGAATACAACATATGGAGACCAAGTTGTTTGGGCCGAGATCTGGAAAGTAGAGTGCTTCTCAGAGAAGAATTGATGTAGTATGTCCCTTCGAGTTTGCTGTCTCTATTAGAATTTCTTCTTTCCCAGTCACGCCAATCGTTCCTCCATTGGCAATACTAATTGAGGCATTATAAGTTTCGAAGTTTCAAAAAAGATTCCGTTTGCCAAACATGTAGTGTGTTGCACCAGAATCGAGGATCCAGTTTCCAGTATGGGAGTCTGGAGTTGCTGCTGTGGCTACAGCTCATGCTCGAATTGCTTTCAATCGTGCCTCATTAGCTATCTTGGAGCTCTCAGGTATCTTCTTGGGATAGTTTCGAGTCCTATGACCTTTCTCATGACAATGCAGACAACTGTCCTTGTCAACCCTAGGAGATAGGTTTCCCTTGTTGCCTCTCTCCCCCTGGTGCTGATGGTTATACTCTCCCACCCCAGCTCACAGCTGATGGGAGCTGTTAGGAATACCGAGATCCGATACCTAGGAACCACCCTAGGTAGGGTAACCTCTCCCGAAATCGAAATCTCAGGTCTCCAACACCCCCCTCCGGCCCCCTTACGGGGCCCGCGCGTCATCATACATATCGATCTAAGTTGCGTCCTGTGAGTATTATACCACAGAATCGAAGGTGTTAAAATAACACCGTATACGTCGCCACCGTCCGTCCGACCGGATCCTGTTCGCAGAATATATAAGAGGGGACCTTCGGCTAGGTCTGGGAAGTATAACGGAGTGAATCCGTCAACTACCCAGAAAGTTACTAGGCTTCAAGAATGAGATATCTTTGGCATAGGCCACAGGTAACAGGACATTTTCGCGCAAAGAGATGATGATGAATAGTAAAAAGGATCTTAATAAAAGACCAATACATTCACATCCACCCTACGATAACCAGAAGAGTCTGGAACTCCTGAGAATACTACTATCGAACCCAATGGAGTTCGAGGAGTGTTACAACTAGGTTCCGGTACATACTGCAACCGAGGGGGTGACTCCCAAACCGGTGACAGTAACCAGAATCCTATTACCCACAGTAACCAAGGATTACCGACCGAGGGATTATCTACCAACCCTATGGAAAGGCTTCCTGCAAGTAAGTAGGAAGTCCTCCGGAAAAGATCTATCGGTTGGGTATGGAGTTATGAAGAGTTGAAGTTAGATGACCTAGAAAGTCGGTAATAACAACTATCTTCGCAGATGCAACCCGCAGACGAAACTGATCATTTCATCGACAAGGGAGACGATTGGAGCCAACACAGTTCGACTTGAGAATTGGGCCAATTGTCTAAGAAGACTCTCACCATCGGATAATTACTATTGGAAACAGCATGACTTCCAAATAGTCATATTATAATTATCAAAGAGGGTGGAATGATTTTCAGGGTCTCCAGGTGTTCGCACCTTGGAAGAAAACCCGACGTTGCGAGTTATATTGGAAAAAGGTACATGGTTGTATGTTAGTTAGATGTAGCCCGCGAATACTCAGATGCAGAATATAAATATCGAAGTGCCTCCCAAGCTTTAGACATTGTCAAGCAACGGAGAAGAGACCTTAACAATATAATATTGTTCTTACGATTTTACTTTACCTTACTTTACCCTATTTTACTTCACTCTTAGTAGTCATAAACGAAACGAGTGAAGTCTGAGCCTTCCTAGACAATCTCCATCTATAAAAACGAATCTCGATTGGCCTAGACAACTCTGAAGTCTATCGGGTTGTCTCCGTCTAACAGGAGCATCCAAAATGTCTTCCACATCTGCGTTCTCTTCTGTATGTGCCTCGTGAGGAAAAGAATGCTCCACTGGTACTAGTGGTTACTGAACCACCCAGTGGCTTTCCAGTATCTCCGATGAGTTGCTGATATTCCAATATCAGCCTGTCGCAGATATCATCTTACTTAATATCGTCGTAGTTTGCCGTGTTCAAAATAGCGGTACGGAATGGGTGGTATTCGATGAAAAGGTTGGAGAGTAAAGCGTATAGTTTATCCTTCTCCCCCTGCATTTCTCCTGCACCTGCCAGCTGATTGAAAAGCTTCTCCAGTTTTGCAATATAGTCAACTATTGGATCTTGATTATACTTTACTTGGGATAATTCGCCTCTCAAATACCAGATCCTAGCCTTGTCCTTTCCCGCATACCTACTCTCTAGCTTAGTCCAAAGCTTGTGAGGATCTCATTCAGTAGCATATAGTTCTCGATGGTTACTGTCCATCATTCAGCCAAGTAGTCCCCTTGCCTTTGCTGCCTTTTCCTTAACTGTGTTATCAGAACTCTCACCGAATCCTGGCTTGGACACCATGTCCCAATAGCCCTTCTCAGCTAGTATATCAATTACTGCTAGCTTTCATTCCCAGTATTCAGATCCTCAAGCGAGTGGTCGAATTCTGGTACCGGCTAAGAGCTTGTATTCGGTAGTAGCAGTGGCAGACATTTCTTGTACTCAGAGTTCCTCAAAGTCGTGTTTCTAGTGTCAGTTCGGTCTAGAGCCCTGGGCTCATAACCTTTTAAACAACTAATTTGGTGGTGGGAAACAGTGGATCTAATCCTTGTGGACCGAAGGACACAAAACCTTTATTGGTACGAGTAGAGATGTTGTAATAATGGAATAGAGAAGTAAAGAACAGTGTAACAAAGTAATAGGAAATCGTCTAACTAAATAATGAATGAATGTGATGAAAAACTGATATGAAAACAAGTGAACAAGTGGAAAACAAGACAGCCTTATATCCTCCTCCAGAGAAACCCTCCTGTCCTCGCATGCTTCCTGAGCATGCCTAATCTCACATGAGATTGTTCCACTCTACTTCCTTTCATCCTGCAGTGCCAAATTCTTTCTGAGGTGACTGAGGATATAGTTGTTGTTCAATATCAGTACTGTTTGCATTTCATAGTAGGTGATCCGGTGTTTGTAGTAGTTGTACTTTGTATGCAGGGTGGATGTTTGGCCATGTATGAAGCTATAGTGAAACCGCTGGTGAGGAAGGATGTGTAGCGGATCACAGGGGTTCTGTTTCATGTGACTCCACAAATGGGAAAATATGTATGTGGTGAGCAGCTGAGAATGACAAATCTCCAACAATATGTTCACCTCTAACGTCAAAAATTATCACCCTTTGCATGGCACCAGCCCCCCCCCAGGCTCCAGCCAAACTACACCCTACCCTCTCAAGCCTATCAATTTCACCACTATTTTCGAAGAAGGACCCCACCGATACGCCAGACCACTGGTCAAATGAGTGAAATACTTCCGCTACCTCCCACCCTTCTCCCCCACCACTTCAATTCTACCAACTGACCGCACTAACAAGACTTCCGATCACAGCGATCGGGAAAGAAAAGTACACAGGGTTCGAGCTGTGCAAGACTGAATAAAGGGGTATAGGATATATAGTAGTGGGTGGATGGATGCGGGAGACTAAACGCCCTTATGATAAGCGCAGAACAGAAGAGTATTGTTGCGCAGGATTTATTTGACTTCTAAGTAGGGCTACGTGAGTATGATACATGACTGACCCTCGTATGATGTTGATAATATGGAAATGATTGGGCCGCAGGTTATGAAGAATCAAGAGAGAAAGAACTTGAAGGATGAAAGAATGCCCGTATCTGGAGAGGAAAAGGTTGGTTAGTTGATTGTTCAGTAGAGTGAGAGAGATAAAAAATTGTTGATTATGATACAGCACAAGAGGGAGGAAGAAAGATATGATAGATGGAGACCTGCCTCTTCGGTGCTTGAGCATTCGGCCGACACGTGCTGGTATCATATTATAATTATAATATGAGCCTGTACCAGCAAAAACCTGAGTATCGGACGCTCACCTCGAAAATTTATTTTGCCTTAGCCATATAGTTCAACATGTAAAGTATATGTACAGTACAGCATCTTAGAAAATATTATTCATACCTGAACGAGCTCTGTAGCTCATTTTATAGTTGAAAATCTCAAAATCCTTGAAATTTACTTTTCACCATCTAAAATAACTTTACATTCTGGTGTATCTTATTAAAGAAAATATATTTGTGTAATGTCAATTGGTTGTAAAGCTATTTCAGTTGCATATTTTTTTTTTTGGAAAACTATATGAACACAACATCCTTGGTATGTAATAATGTTTTGTTTACATAATTTATTTTAGCCATCATGAGGTGTTTGATATTAGTAGTTACAATTCACCCTCCGCATATTTTAAAGATTGGTGCATATTATTAAAGTTTTTTTTTTATGTTGGAGTAGTATTAGTTCAAATGTGTTGCAAATAACAAAATGACCGATACCTCAAGACTTATTTGGTGGGTTACTTGGGTTGCAACGCATTTTTCTCAACACCACACAAATGGCCGATACTCCGGTTTTTGCTGGTACAGGCTCATATGATATCACGGGTTGTCAAATTAACGCCAACACCTTTGTGTATCATAGCAAACACGTTCCCTATCCTAATACCGTACGGGGCGATAGTATGATAACTCGGGTAACCTCAACAACAGAAACAAAAAAAAAAAAAAAAAAAAACTTATCATAATACACTTTAAATCTTGTATCCCATCCATCAACATCATTGACAGCTTTCATCCCGTGGGGTGCGCTCCTTGCCAGCAAGCAGGTTGTGCTGAAACCAGAGGAAGTACCCTCACAGATTCCCAGTTGGGTATATCATACCTGGTCGCTACGCAAAGGTATTCGCATTGATTCGACACCCCGCGGTACAGTACGCACTTTTGCTGACATCTTTCCCAAGATATGATTGACTACGTCACACGAGTGATCATTCATGACGGCGGATGAAAACCTCTTATGCCATAATCACAGCGCCCTGCGGACCGAGAGTCTACTACTATACGAAATGCCAAAATCATATCATAATATTATTTACAATATATATATTTCTCAAAGGGGACGAAACAAGCAACTCACTTACCAGCTTACCGTAATCAAAAAAAAAAAAAAAAAAGCAAAACCTAAAAAGTTTTCAAGTCCAAATATTCCCCCCCCCCCCCATGAATATTTTATCATAATATTATTATCATAATTATACACCCCCGTGCTACCACTGTTTTTACCCAAGGCTCTACTTCCTAGGCAGCGGCACCGAGGTGAGTCCAATTGGCGTGAGACCTATCATACCGGTGGTAGGTTGTTTTAAACGACTATGATACGAGAAACGACGACAATGAAACTGTGAGTATCATAAGAACCAGCGAAACGGCAAAGCAACGAAATGCCAAAGGGAACGAAGCGAGATGATTATTGGTCACTCTGAAGAACCAGGGCCTATGTCGCCAACACAAGAAATTGGAAAGGAGGGCGAGTTCACTCTCGTTCAACACTCTCCCTCGCCCCGCTCGCTCTGTCCCCCAAAACATTTAAGTATACTACCGTAATGTAACTAAGCGGAAATGACCAGAGTATATATCATATCAATCACAACAAAGGTATCCCTCCTATGCCAACAAAAATGACAGGCTTTAAGAGAAAGGATAGGCTTCGTTGACGAGGACCCCCAAAAGATGAATTCGTTCCCTACCACACCTGTGCTCGAGCTTTCCCCGGTATGTTTCTCGTGAAGTTACCGTAAGCTAGCCATGGGCCATGGTCATGAGCTAAATGAATAAAATTTAGAAGCTCGGTGTTGATACTTGATTTTTCCTTTTTTTCCGAGACTGAGATTCCTTATGATACTAGTACTTGGACCCCAACCTTACACCTATGTGCAGTCTATTGTTAATCACCGGTGCATACTGAGGAGCTGGTTGCAGAGTTTGTGGCGAGGTGGTGTTACAAGGAAATGTGTTTTGGTCATTCGGGAACAGTGAAGATTTGGGGTGACATGGTATTATTGCGAAAAAGGAGAGAAATGTGCGCAGGCTAGTGGTGAAGGAGCAAGAATTAAGCACTATGTATTGATGATGGAATTGCGGTGGCAGACATTGTAAGGGATTGGAAAAGGACAGTGTGGCAGTTATGTAAAATGGTAGACATGATGTGATCGTGTCAAGACTTACACGAATGATGAGTATGGTTATTTGTACTTAAGGGCACCCTGGCCCCCGAAGTTGGAGACGATAATAGCAATACAGGATCAGATTCTACCCCAGTTTTTATCAGTCCTCCAAAGTATCTTACAAAAGTTAATAATTGAGGCATCAGGCCAGAGAAAAGACAAGAGAAAAGAAAGGAAAACCGAAACCCATTAAAAATAATTTGTACTGTACAATGCGCCCGCTGCAGAAAAATGACTACCCAAAACCCATGAACAACAAAAATAACCCCCCAGAGGATTAAATATATCACACTAAAAGAAAAGTATACATGTAAATAGTGCCAAAGCAAAAGAAAACATAAAGCGCCCACCAATTTAAACCAACGCCAACCTAAAAATTCAAAAAGTCAAGTTGCAAACTATGTACCAACAAACCAAACTCAAAAATGTGATAACAAAACACGCCGACGCCCTCTCCCCTCTGCCTTACTACCTATCCATCGCCTATCCTACCACTCTCCGGCGTTTCCAAGTTCCTCACGTCCCTGCTCTCCCACTCCTCCACTTCCTCAACGACAAGTCTTCGCTCATCGACGACGAGTCCAATCTCTCTGATAAACTCCTGGGTGATGGACAAAGGCCTACTACTCTCCCGCTTCCTAGCGACGCGGACCATCTCCAGGACTTCTCCTGCGTCGGCAGGCATCGCCATGGCTCCGTCTGGTTGGTTGTGGTGGTGGATGCATAAGCTTGTCTTGCTAGTGCCGAACAGACTCCCACCACTCCCACCTCTTGCTCCGGTGCTGGTAAGGCCTAATTCGGAGGCAGCTTCGCAATACCCCAGATCGAAGGTGTTGGTTTGGGAGCTGGTGTTTAGCTCCGCAATGTGTTTCAGGTCTTTAGGAGGAAAGGTCGGCGTGGGTACCGGTGACAAGTGGTGGTGGCGAAGGTGGCTGTGGGATTTGGCGCATTTCAGGTTTGGAAAGAGGCGGGTTAGGACTGCTTTGTAGGTAGGTAGACAGGCACAGATCATGCCTGCACTGGATTCTAGGGATGTTAGGTTTCTGGAGGTGCTGTCGTTGTCTGAATTCCGTTAGAACTGCTTGTGAGAGGGAGGGGGGAGGGCGATATACAGGTTCTGTCATCGCTGGCTCGTGGGGCATGCGCAATAAAACCCATCCTTATGATACTGATAATGCACGCGCTACTTTTATTACTCACTGATGGTCAATACTAGTTCATCCCCTCCATCGCCTTCCCAAAAACAAATAGCAAGGACAACCAACAAACTGGCAATAGCAAAAATTCCCACAACCCACAACTTCTGCCTCCTGGCCACCGGCACCGTCCACATCATCCAGATGGGGAAAGACAGCAGAACCAAGTCCGTGAAAACGTTCCCCGCACAATTGTACCAAGTGAGAACGACCACGGACATCCGGCACTTACCCACGTCGGCGGGAAGGCTCAGGTCGTAAGCCTTGCTTATAGGGTCGCATTGGAAGATCCAGATGAAGATTTGAACGAGGTAGTTTAGGAATATGAAGACCAGGAAGACGTAGTTTACGCGTCGGAAGGCCTGGTCGACGGATATGCGGAGGTACAGGAATACGAGGGAGGTCTTTATGAAGCAGAATTCGAGGTTTACGGGAATGGCGCTTAGGTAGATCAGCTGTCGGGTATGGGTCAGCTTTGGCGATGTTGAAGGGGGAGGAGAGGAGGACCCTCGTATATGTTGGGAAACCTTCATTAGGGACGTATTTCCTATGCGAACCGCCGCCGTAATGGATCGCTACATGGAGACCACCCGTCAATTCACGATCAAGCAGCACAGCTAAACACTGATCAAACAAACAAACAAACCAGCAAGAAACATTCCAGTCCGTATAGCCATCAACAACTACAGTAACCCTCCCATATCAATTAGCATCAGCGCCCAACCCTTCCCTTCATCCTTCACTTTCATCCCATGGAAGCAACCACCGTACATACCCAGGCAATCAAGATGCAAGCTATCGCCAAAAGTCAGCCAATCGTCCCTGCAAGGGAAAAAGAAAAACCCACTATCATCATGCCCAAAATGCTTCGTAATCCTACACCTGGAGTAAATCCTTACCCCAATGGCAAACGAGCTCACGACGAATAAACAAGTCTGTAACGCCACCATCGACGGCGCCTTGCTATCGGGTCCGTACCCAACAACCATCGTGAAGGTGCCAATGTAGTACGAGCGCAGGGCATTCCCAGCTCCCTGGATTGGGATTTAGCAGGAGCAAAGGGGGGAGGGGTATATACAAGCAGGAGTAGGAGATGGGATGCGGACATGGTTGTTATATCACTTTTATTGTCATTATTAGAATTACAGGATGGTGTGGTACCTATGTAAGGTACTATCAAGTGTCAAGCTAGGGGAGAAGGGAGGAGAGAGAACACTATTTTCGGTCATGAGGACTTTCATAAAGATCAGCAGGAAGGAGGAGGAGTGGAGTGGATAAAGTTCCAGTATGACACATTACAACTAACGAACCCCCCCCACGCACAGCATCATGCCGGTACTGCACTCGTACCTTTAAAACGAAAACATAGCGAAAAAATAGACGACCAACAATACAAATCTAGTCTCCCGCCCTCACCGCCTCGAAAACCTCGATCGTGGGAGCCGAAGAAAAAAAGGAATGAAAAAGGCGGCACCAGCCGCACCCAACCCGCGACTACGGTAACGATACAAATACAGCACAAATCCAACCATTCGGGACCCGTGCACACCCAGTACTCGAGTATGCATCGTGGGGGCGTTAATCTCCACTATTATTGGCTGGATGGGTGAAACAGAAGGAGGAGCGGAAGCGCGAACGGGCCTCCTCTTGGTTCGAGTGTTGCGGGATCGGATTCGGGATGGGATGGGAGATGGGAAGGAGGAGGGAGGGCTTGGTCGGCGGTGGGGATTGAGGATTCCGAGGTTGGGTTAGGATGGCTGCCAGGGCTGTGGGAGGCGTGTGTATCATAAGTATGATACTGAACTGCGCTTGTTGAAGCGAGGAGGTGGTCATGTTGTCTCACTCGGGTTCTCGCCAAACTCTAGACTTTTGGTACTCGAGTACGGTACCGTATATTGGTATCATACTGGTATTACAAGTCTATCTTACATCGCGACCAATCCCCAAATTACTATAGCTATCGTACTCATACTCTACCCAGCGCCCATCCACCGTGCATTTCAATTTATAAAGTATCCGGACGGTTTGCTGCCAAGACAAGTGCTAATCAATGCCCAAGTGTCCGAATACTTTACAAGCTGCTGAGTATGATACCCATCAACCAAAACAGGAACCCCTCTAGTTCCATACCGGTACCGGTGGGCTATGATACCAAGCAACATCACCAACACTTTACTGGCCACACTCCTTCTCACGTCCCGCCCACGGATCACCCTCCCCGAAACCCAAAACCCAAAGCCATCCACAAAAACGCCCCCAATCGACCCCCCAACCTTCCACCAATTAAGCCTCTCTGTTCCAATCTTCTCGGGTCCAGGTATGACATATCGGGGCTCTAACCTACTCGGGTAAACCTTTCCTACTCAATTTTACCATCGCCATGGTGCGGCCCGGCGAGTGTTTGCCTGACTTGACTTGAAACCTCGATTGCGGTGGGTTGAAATGATATCATTTTATGACGAAGAGAGGAAGGCGTTGGGAGAATAAAATTTATTTCGTGTGCGCGGGAGGGAGGGAGGGAAATTTCGTTGGGGGTGAAAGGAAACTAATAATATTATGAATACCGTATGATACGTGGAAGAAAATGAAAGCAAAATCAAAGAGAGGCCCGATTGCTTGCATGCTTGGGTGAAAGTAGTGGAAGGAGCGTTGTTTATCAGACGCCGATGCTGGGCTACACGGACCTGTCCTGTGCTTGAGCGGAGAACTGCAAGACTCGCAGTAAGCTGCAGCCCTGCACTTCGGTAGCACACTCGAAGACCGGCGGAGCAGTTCGGAAATCCCGGCCGAACCCTCCTCCGTCCTAATAACCAGAGATGGCCCACAGACTCCCTCCTAACCTCGTCAGACCCACCCACCACAAAACGACGTGGAACCGCACTTCCCATCACCTCCAATTAATCCATCCAACCCCGCAAATCACCACGCCTAACGCCCACCTCGCACCCCTCACCAGCCCCACTATACCCCCGCCCCCGTCACCAGTACTCTGCACAAAACCACCAACCCCATTACCCCCTCCACTTGCCACAACCCCGCCTTCACTCCCCTCCGCTATCTGCCCAACGCTCTGATTCCTACCATCACTAGAGGCAGTAGGACTGTGGGCGGTGGTGGTGTTCCCGGGGGCCGCCACGCCTCGACACTCTGTCCTAAACTCGCAGCAGGCGACGGCGCCGGCGTCATCGTACCCGCAGGTGTAGTCGACAGGACAGCAAAAGGAGGGTTCGGAGATTGTAGCGCAGGAGAGGTGGTTTGGTGGGCATTTTTCGTCGGCGCGGGACGCGGTGGTTGGGTAGATGTGGAGCATGGCGAGGAGGAAGGTGGCTAGGAGGAGGTGGAGGTGGATGAAGTGTTGAGAAGGCATCGCTTGTTTGTCTGGTGTTTGTCTGGCTACGGACGTGCTCGCACAGAGGGGTTGGCGCTGGTGGGATTATATTCGGTGGGCGTGGGAGAAAAATCAGAAAAAGCGCTATGTATGATGCTGTGGAACTTCCCTAGCAAAGCACAACACAGCGCAGGGTGATACGCACAACAAGTTAACAAACCCGTGATATACCATCAACATGATACATTATCACACATCCTGCTTTCCTGTCCTTCGTTGTCACGCCTGCGTTGTCTCACCGCCCGGTTGACACAGCACTCATTGGCCAATCACCGTCCTCCAACTCCTCCCAACCAATGAGATTCCACCTACCCGCCTTGTTCGCATCCTCGGCTGGAGCTGTTTTTTCGGTTTTCGCTTTGTTGTGGCTGGGCTGAAGTTAAGTGCTGGATTGTGAATTGGCGAATTCATTGCCAATGGATGCTATTTTGGATTGGGGTGCGGAAACATCGAGATATGGGTTTTGGTTTTAGGTTTTGGGGGTTTTCTATGCGCGATATTATGCTGAGTTAGCTGGCGTGGTTGTTTTTTTGTTTTTTCAGAGAAAAAAAAACGGGGGAATAACTGATATTTGGGGGCAATGGGGTGTTGGCAAAGGAATCTCTAGGCAGTTGCGTGTGACTTTTTATCTGGTAGGATATCTTTTTCGGTATGATATTCTCTTTCCTTTGTCGATCACGAATACCTACTCAGATGTTCTGCTGGGGCTACCGTACTCTCCGGTATTCCACTAACATTATAAATTTAATTTCCATTTCCTAACGTGCCCATTCGCTGCGGTTGTGCATGCGGTGAAAATGTCTCCGATACGACTAAACCTTGATTTTCCCCTCCCGAGTGATGTCCCATGACAACAACAGTTAGCCTGCAAGGGGTACTGATGTCTAGCGAAACCCCCTTCCCCACTTCTTCTGATAATTTGGAGAAATTACCAATTGGGCCAATGTAATATCTGGCCTCTTGAGAAGCGCATAAGAAACAGCCTGGCTTCCACAGACGATAGTAATCAGCCGGAAGGGAAATGGATGAATGGTCGGAAAAGGCCATGTTTGCGGAAGAAGAAAAGGCGTGTAAAAAACAATGCGGCGAGTTCGTGCGAGGTGCTGTAAGCGTTGAAATGGCTAATCATACAAAGCCACGTACCTGGCCAAGGCAAGGCGGAAGAGGAGATACTACCAAGTACGAACACTATATACAGACCTCATCCCCAGGTTCATCCTGTCGTCTTGGTCGCCTGGCTGTTATGCTCACGCCCAAGGGATCTCGGAAGAAATGATTTGTCTCCTCCATTTCTGGTTCCTCAATCACTTCCGCTTGCCGCTCTCCACGGAACGATCAGGGCTGTGGATTCCCGCTGTCCCCCAGAGGAGCTGACGAGAGAATCTCTCGTCTCAGCCAGTAATTTCCTTGCGAGATAGGATGGCCCAGTCGGCGGATGAGTAGGGGCTGGTGGTTCACTGGGCCTTGGTGGCCGCATCTCAACGTATCGTATGAGGGAGAGGAAAGCCGGGGGTACGCCATAGCCTAAATCAACCACTAGGCCTATAGCCTCGGCTGGAGACATTGGAGGGCTGTGAGAGGAAGGCGGGGTTCCAGGTTCTGGAGTTGGGGAGCTCGGAGAGGGTTACTCTCGGGCAGTGAGTGGGATGGATGAGAATAATGTGGAGGGTTCTGATACAGAAGTGAGGCGTGGAAAGGATTCAGTGATGGGGGTCTTGATATCTTGCGGGGACGATCCAGGTCTCGGGAGTGCCGAATCGGAAGGTTCGGGGGTTGGGGGTGGCGGTGTTGGGGTTGGATAAAAATGTTGGGTTGGGGAAGAGGGAGAGGGGTGGATAAGGACTGGTGGGTGGGCTGGAATCTTGAGTGCTTGCCGGGGGCGCCTAAGCTATTGGCGGGGTATTGGCTGTCACTAGTGGTGTCACTTGGACTGGACGTGAAGTGGCGATAAGGATTTCCGTGGGAACGGGAGTAGACGTCGGCTGAGCAACTGGAATTGGTGTTGTCTGTGCTGGAGGCGGGATCGGGCTAGTGGAAGCATTGTCGGGGGTGGAGTAACAGAAACCGATGTTGATATCAGTTGAGGTGAGGGCACCGTTGTAGCGGGCCTTGGTATTGCCGCCGTTGGCTGAATAGCAATGCTTGTAATTGGGGGAGCTTGAGCTGTGGCTGAAGGTTGGACATCAGCATCGCCGGTCTCGTCTTCCTTCCCATACTTTCGGCCCTCCTCCTTGTTTCTATTGCTACCCGGATTGTCAGGTGTATCAGGGATATCAGGAGTATCTAGACTATCTGGTGTATCTTGAGGTCTAGGGACTGGCATCCAATATGAAGTAAGTCGTCTGATCAGCTTATCCGCGGTGGGAATCTTACCCACTCTCGATGCTACTATTGGAATATTCAGAACTAAAACCAAAAGACATAGAGCGAGGACGATAGCAGTCTTTTTTTTTTCAAGGGGTGATACCTCCCTCTTAGGGTCCTCATGTTAGGTATTTGGCACAACCAGGTGCATACCTCCAGAGTATCCGTCTGCTGCTTTTAATCTTGCACTTGATATCATACTAGGCGTCAATTAAACATTTTGAACGTTTCGAAATAAAATTATATCTCCCCAGACACAAGCCTCCATCCTATCTATCCTCACTTCTATCCTCACTTAACGCTTGTAGGTATCCCATCTTTGTGGTGCTAAGGCAAAGGAACCAGGGGGGGGGGTTAGACCCCGCGTAGTGAGTATGTATGCCAACGGAAAGTGCGGATGAGGAGCCATAGCTGAAACCTATGATACCCCTTCACCTGAGCGATGTGACTCTGGTATACTCAATGGAACTCAGCGCTTCTCCCCATATGCAAACCAAAGCGACAAGCAGATAAATGAAACGGTGCCCCACTAGCACAACATTATTTTGGATAACTTACCGGGGTATTTTTTTGCCGGATAATTTCCACATCCGAATCAGATCAGAACGACTGGTCCTGGGTAGAATACCGGTACCTGTGTTTGGACTGGAGGCATAGACCTTACAGGTTACGGGCAAAAAGTACCTGAACACAGGTAATTCTTACTAAATACTTGTAGACTACTACCGAGGTGGTGCCCCAGACGCACATCCTCGCCGCCACAGGGGTAGTTTCCGGATCGGCGGTGATGGGCGGTGAATGTTGGCTGGAGCTTAAGTTTAGTAGGGCTTCAACTCTCTCTAGCTACAAGAATCAATCAATAAGGTATTATAACTCACGGAAGGAAGGGAAAACTGACTCGAGTTAGACTCTCAGTGTGAGACTCAAAAGTGTGCCTGAGACTCGGTTTAAGTGAGCACAAAGACATAGCGCCTGGACCCAAGCTAATACCATGCCCCCGATCTCCTTAGATGCTAGAAGTTCTGGGAGCTATCTGGTTGATGTTAGGAAGCTTAATTATCAGTTTGCGATGTCTGGGGGAAAAGCTTGACATTAGGAACCCCTGTACAGTACTCGAGTATGATAGAGAGATGTTTGTTTTTCTGTAACTTAGCGAGCCACGGGCAAATTGGCTCGTCAGGTGCGACGTACGGTAGCGGGAAACGCCAGAAGAGACTGGAGCGTTTCTGAGGATTGTGTTCGGAAGCAATAAAATCTGGGGGTCTTCCATAGCTAAATTATCTGGGTTCATCGTTCACTGAGGAAGATGCAATATTAATCAGTCGTTCTTGTCTTTATTGCAGGATAGATGTGTGTGCACCGATCACGTGTTGAGTATATATGCACACTCCCCTTCTAAAGTATCATATCAAAGAGAAAGGCGTTTGGCCTCAGTGATCTTCAAATCCGTACGTGCCCACTCTGTCAACACCTAGGGCAGGATATGGCATAAGGTCCAATAGTGTCGAATCACCGAGCCCTGTTTTGCAAAGGGCTGTAGGTCGCGAAGTGGGAAGAATGGTCAAAGCCTTCTGGGAATATTATAGAGTATAAGTGTATAAGTTAGTAAGGGGATGAAAGTAGTGGATGAGAGGTGTAACCTAAGAGATAGTCAACTGTAATATATATACTGCCGTAATTTGTATAAGAAATACTGACGACACCCCGGTCCCCTCATATACATATAGCCTATCACGCATCCATGTACTATGCGTGGTGCTGCCTTGCGCCCCCAAACAAGTCCATTTCAAGGCAAATCCTGGTTAATGGAGGGAAACAATGTCAACAACACATACTGGAATCTCTCCCAAGCCATCATTGGTTACATCACTCTGATTATATCCTGCTCTATCCCATGTTGGACTGTATGATAGGCACTAGATACTTGCGGATCTTGGGTATCTACTGGAGGTTGGGATCTCAATTATGGCAGAAATGGGTATACTCAGGAGCCACTGTCCTCACTGAGTGAGCGCGGCCTCCTTATTTGAACAACGATACCAACCAGACCATCTCCACAAAGCATGGCGGTCCCTAGAGCTGTAATTTGGGCGGATGTTATTGGGTAGGTTGGGGCAGGCCCCTCAGTAGAATCACCTGGAAAGGCTGGAATCGGGGTGAGTCCTGTCAGGTGTTTGTCCTTGCATGAAAACTGGGTAACACCGTCTATTATAAAATCTGGAGTAGAAGCTTGCCGGTGGATGTTCTTGGAAGCATAGTAAGATATCCTTTGTAGGGGTATTTGTCTCGTTTTGGACCGAATTCATAGTCTTGACTTCTTCGAAAATTTTGCATTGAGGATTTTAAATAGGGCCCACATAATATCATAGTAATTTATAAAGCGATTGTCTTTTACGTCTGGCTTATCAGCACTCTGCCCAATATGACGATAACCTTATCGCAATCAAATCTCTGACTAGACTCTGATTACGAGTGACAACTCATGATTACCGGAGAACCAATGTGGGGTATGATAGCTTCCCGGTAGGGTACCAGTATCATATCCTAACCATCCGTCCTGTTTTCGCCACCAATCAACGATGAAAAAACCTCAAACCCGACGCACCAAACCAAACCACAGAGATCCCCAGAGGACCCGGGCGCAAACTCCTCTTCTCCCTTATTTTCCCACCCCATCAAGTCATAACACAATTCCATTCCAGATCTCTGCGCCGTAGTAACCTTACCTCGCTCCCTTCCGGACGAGTACTTGTTCCATCCGACCTCACCCACGCTTGCGCCCCCCAAAAAGACTCGACGTCACCCTCTCGCTTACATAACAGCCATCCCACCAACCACATCGACCATCACAACCAGCCGCCACACGACAACTCCGCCAACCACCATCACCACCACCACCACTATAATAACATGCGCCCACCAAGAGCCATCCTCCCCGCCGCGCGGCACTATCGCTATCGCTACATGTCCAGCAGCAGCGGCAGCAGCCACAGCCACTACGACCCGCCAAGTGGGTGGTTCCTGAATGTTCCGCCGGGAGAAAAGCCCGTGAAGGAGGGGTGGGAGAACATTTTCTACTGGGGCTTCTTTGGAAGCTTGTTTGCTGCGGGCATCGCATATGCCTATAAGCCTGATACTTCGTATGTTCTTGTTTCTTTTTTTCCCTCCCCGTTTGCGAGGGATGGGAGGATGGGGGGCTGATGATGTTTGTGGATGTAGTATTCAAACGTGGGCACTTGAAGAAGCTAGGAGAAGATTAGAGGCTGAGGGGATTTTGGAGGACCCATCGAGTCCGGGAGCTTCGAAGCATGAGATTAGGACTGTGTCTGGGCTTGGGCGTGGGGGGAAGGCATAAGGGGAGTTCGTTCGGAGGAGGGTTAGTGTTGGATAGATGTTCTGATTGATGGGGGGTGTAACTATTTGGCATTTTTCCTTTCTTTTTTCATTCAAGTTTTCGTCTTTGCTAAACCTTTTACCCTACGATTTCGAGGACTCGATTGCGTGGTATTTTTCTTCTTGTTCTAGGAGGGGGTTTTTTTTTTTTCGTTCCCCGATGGATTGTTGGATTGCGGATGGATTGGTTAGACCGGGCAGGGGATTACGGTGTAGCGATTTCTGTAAAAAGGGATAAAAACACTCAAAAAAAATGGGAAAAGGGAAAGGGGAAAGGGGAAAAAAAGGAAGAGACATATCATTTCTATTTGGGTGAGCATGAATGCTTTCCCGGAACAATGACTACAGTATCTTATGTCGAAGGGGGAAAAAATATAAAAAATGGTAAGAATCTAATTTTCCCTCAACACCCCACCCCGAAATTGAAGGAAATAAAATGGAAGAAAAAAAGGTATCTATCTAGTTTAAATTAGAGGTGGTGTTGGGGAATAACGTAACTATCGAATTATTCGTTTGCATGACTATTATATCAAAACGGAAGATGGATGGGTGGGGAGAACTAACCTCCAATCACTCTCGACGTCCCCATACTGCCTCTGCTCCATCCACTTCCACATTCTCTCGGCGAGCATGCCCGCTTCCTTACCCTCCTGCAGGGGTATCGTAATGTCTCTAGGTGTACCACCAATGCCGCCATCCCAGGAAATGAGTCTAATCGGTGATACAACTGCGGCGGTCCCACTCCCGAAGGCCTCGACCAACCTGCCTTCATCTGCAGCTTTAGCTACCTCCCCGATGGTGAATTTACGCTCGCTAACCTCCCAGCCCTCCTTAGTGAGGTGTTCCCTCGCGAGTGCAAGGATGCAGTCTCTGGTGACACCTTCGAGAATAGTTCCGTCCAACGGAGCAGTAACGATTTCCTTCTGGCCTTCAGGGGTGATCCATGCGACGAAGAGGTTCATTGTTCCCACCTCAGTAACATATCCTTCCTCGCCAAAGAGCCAGAGGTTTTGATGGAAGCCACGAGACGCAGCGTCAAGTTGGGGGACGATACAAGGTGCATAGTTTCCGCCGAGCTTCATGTCTCCGACACCGCCGGGCCAGGCACGGATGTAGCGGCTGGTCGCCTCAAGACTGACTGCTTTGAATCCAGTAGGATAATACGGGCCTACCGGGGAAGCAATAACAAATAGCAGTGCACTCCCGGGTTTGCCAACACCCAAAGTGCTCTGGGTTCCAATCATGGTGGGTCTGAGATAGAGGGAATAGCCCCGCTTATCCGGAATGAACCTTTGCTCCAAGTTAACAAATGCAGCAAGGCATCTGGTCATTTCTTCAATAGAGAATGACGGAAGAGCAATGCGAACAGAGGATTTATTTAAGCGCTGCATGTTTTTATGAGGGCGGAACATGCGGATGCTGGACTTCCCGTTCACGGTGGAGCGATAGGCCTTCATTCCTTCAAAGCATTCGAAACCGTAGTGGAAAACGCAGGTTGCGGGATCGAGGGAGAGGTTTTGATATGGAGTTATCTTAGGGGCGGCCCAGCCAGATCGAGCGGTCCATTCGATAGATAGCATGTGGTCTACATTCTTTATTGTAAGATTTCTTGGGCGATGTGCAGTAGGGAAAGTGGGGGTACCGGTGAAGTTGCGCCCAAAGATAAGGTCCTCTGGTTTCATCAGAGCCTTTGGTGTTTGGGTGCGGGTAATGGTCAATTTTGAAGCATCAATGTCAGGGATGGTTTGAGTGCTATAGGCTCTCAGGGCCTGTGGGGTGCGAATCGCCCGGAGGAGGGAGGAGCGGAGCATTCTGTGGAATGCTTAAGGACGAGCGGAGAGTTATGGAGGAAGAATAAGAGGTAGAGAGGAGAGGGGGTGAGGAGGGCGAGAAGGGCCGATGCAAGGGTGGGTTCGACTACCGGTATCAATTTGGGTTAGAACACGGAAATTGATGGTGGGGGTAAAAGATGTGCCATACAGTAGTTCTGCTTGAGATAAACAGGCATTAGAAAAAAAAGAAGAAAAAAAGGTGCTTGATACAATTATAATAAGAAAAAGGTTTCGTGAGAAATTTTTGATCTTTTGGTTTCTATAGTGCAGGTCTGGAGAAGGGTTCTGCACCTTTGTTATTCGGTTTTAAATGCGATTCGGTAGCATAGAAAGCACTCGGGTACTATTCCAAGCCCCTACGGTACTCGAGACCTCGAGCCTCGGCATTTGCTCCTGCAGAGGTTGCCTCACGGCAATGTCTCCAAATTGTCCTCAATGTAATGTCCTTGGTGTAATGTTTTATTTATTATGCTGTAGCGTGTAATGTGCGCGGTGTGGTGTTCTATTTAGTGTAATGTTTTTACTCATTCAGGTACTTTGAATTCAAATATTCCCTCCTTGATCAAGTTCCATACGCCTTTCTAGAATTTACGCATTTTCAACGTCCAGTTCGGTGCCAAATCCTAGCAGGTGAGAAAGAAAGGGTAATATTGAGTTGTGGGTAAATCGCAGAGGTCTTATCATATGAGGTCCCTGTTGGCACATATTTTCTCAGTATGATCGTGTAGTGAAAGTATATTGTATATCGAATAAATAATTTAGGGCTTGATATCAAGAAACAAATTTCATCATGTAGTTGTTTAAATAACGCAGAATTCACAATAATTAATGTATGAAAGCAATACAATATTATAAAACTTTTCTTCTTTAACAAATTCATATCTTCTGAAGAGCAAAATCTCAACAGACACAGATTCTGATAGGGATTCGAGTGACTTAATAAGCTCTAATTATGTCACAACTTGTGACTGTACCTTTTGAAGCGGCAGGGTAACTCTTGCTTCGCTACGGTTTTGATAGTGATAGTCTTTACTATAATTATACTCAGATATACTCTCGCTTCCTATATTGTGCCATTTAATTCTCACCGTGGGTGTTGTTCTGGGCATTTGCAGCAGCTGTCAGATTGTGGAAGCGCCCATGTCGATACTGTCACCAGCCTGCGTGTTTGCTTGCTCAGCCCAGCCTCCCTTTCTTCCTTTAATACAGCATCAACTTCTTTTGTACCACCTTAGACTTCATCTCCTTATCCTTCTCCTTATCCTTTAACAGAGAGTATCGCTCTGGCTTCTCCCCTGAGGAGATAGAGTATAACGGCAGAAAATGTTTGCGAATGCTCTGAAATCGTTCACTTCGAATATAACATCAAATTACACGCTTTCACCTTCCCCGAGCGGCCATTCAGGGCCCTGGAAAATTTATGATGCAAAAAAAAAAAAAAATCCGAACCAGGCGGTCAGTGTCTTTGTTTTTGAACGAAAATCTCTTGATTCGGGCGGGTCTTCCGGCGGGCTTTCTCTCCGCGGGTCCAGTTCCAAAGATGGTCTGAGGGCAGCCCAGGACGAAGTGGTCGACCGATTGAAGAAGGAGGCAAGCCTGCTTGCCCGCCTACGACATCCTTCTATTCTCGAGCTTGTGGAACCGGTGGAGGAGATGAGAGGTGGTGGGTTGATGTTTGCAACGGAACCGGTCATGACGAGTTTGGCGATCCTGCTTGCGGAGAAGGATGAGGAGGAGCGGAGCAGTGGGGGGAGATATGTTGCCGATGATGGGAAGGGCGGGCGGAGGAGACGAGAGGTTGAGATTGATGAACTAGAAATTCAGAAGGGGCTACTGCAAGTTGCAAAGGGGTTGGAGTTTCTACATGAGAGTGCCTCACTTATACATGGGAATCTAACACCGGAAAGCATAATACTCAACGTCAAGGTCAGTCCTTTTTCTCTGAATCCAAGGGATAGGTTAGGGAGTGCTTGTTATCCATAACCTTTCACATCTTATATAGCTTCAGTGATTATAGCTAATTTGTTATAGTCCGACTGGAAACTCACCTCCTTCTCATTCACAGTGACGTCTGTCAATCCCCCACTCCCGGCACCCTACGACCCTCGCCTACCATCATCTGTTCAATTATCACTTGACTACGCATCTCCGGACCTAGTACTTGATCAGAATTTGACACCTTCCGCAGATTTGTTCTCCCTGGGTCTGCTAATTGTAGCGCTATACAATCACCCGCACCGCTCGCCCTTAGAAACACATCATGCAACGTCAACATATCGCAGATTGTTGGCCTCCGCCTCTACTACACCAAATAGTGGAAACAACTATCTATCTTCTCGTCCACTCCCACGACCACTTGTTGAGACGCTCCTCTCCAGACTGCTAACGAGACGGCCGGCAGGTAGGGTTACAGCGTGCGGATTTCAGCAGAGTCCCTATTTCGATAATATACTTGTTTCAACCCTGCGATTTCTGGAAAGCCTTCCTGCCAAAACTCCGTCAGAGAAATCGTCCTTCATGCGCGGGTTGCTAAAAGTGCTTCCGCAATTTCCTAGGGGTGTTCTTGAGAAGAAAATCCTTCCAGGACTTGTTGAGGAACTCCGCGACGGCTCAATGCTAGCTCTAGTTCTCCCAAACATATTTTTAATTGCGGAGAACGCTAGCGCAAGGTTATTCTCTGAGAAGGTGCTTCCGAAGCTAAAAGAAGTCTTCATAAATCACGTTCCGAGCACGACAGAGCACAAGACCGCTGCTGCAAAGATCGCTGAACGGGAGAGGGAGTCTGGGCGTGAAGGTGGGCTAACAGTGCTACTATCAAACTTAAACATCATTAAGGATAAGACTACTGCAAAGGAGTTTAAAGAGGATATACTATCGGTACATCGCGCTGCACTCGAGTCGCCAACCCATGCCTTGCAAGATTTGGCCCTGCGCTCCATTCCAACAATCTTGCCAAAGCTTGACTTTCCGACTCTAAAAAACGACCTATTCCCCGCTGTTGCTAGCGTGTTCACAAAGACCTCATCCCTCGGGATTAAGATTCGCGGCCTAGAGGCTTTCAAAGTGCTCTGTTCGCCAGCTGCTGCCGCAACCTCGGACGCACCGGAATTAGATAAATATACCATCCAGGAAAAGCTTATTCCATTATTGCGTGGAATCAAAACCAAGGAACCCGCCGTCAGTATGGCGGCACTGGACGTGTTCAAGGTCATTGGCAAGACGTGTGATAGGGAGGTTGTCGCCATGGAGATTCTGCCATGTCTCTGGAGTATGAGCTTTGGGCCCCTATTAGGCGTAGAGCAGTTCACGGCGTTTATGGAGGTTGTGCGGCAGGTTAGTTCTCGGATTGAGGCAGAACAGGTACGGAAGCTACAGGAGCTTAGGACCGAAGGGGAGAGTGGTGCTGGTGCGGGTGGCATTTTAAGCTTCGGAGGAATGCCCGGGATAAGTTCCGGAATTACCGGAGGTGGTGGGGACGATAACTTTGAAAATCTGATTTTCGGAAGGGGAGGTGGGGATAAGTCTTTGCTCGTTAATAACGGTGGTTTCGATACTCCATGGAATAGCACAAATGCAGGCGGGGGTGGTACGGTTACGGCACAAAGGTCCGAGCCAAGGTTCAGTTGGTCTACTCCTTCCTCGACGACAAATCTCCATTCCTCCTCCTCGTTCTCAGGAGAAGTATTACAACCTCAGCAGCAAACTCGGACGATGACCCCGGAAGCTAAAATGAGCTTCCAACCTCTAACTCCAACCTCTCCATCTCACTCCACCGCCTTGAATTCGATGAGCAAGAACGCGTTCTCCAACCTCAACCTAGGTTCAGGTTTTGGGAGCACGACGTCTCTGCGCCCTCAGCCTTCCCACCCACAGAGTGTTAGCAGTACAAGTTCCAGTGGTGGTGGCATAGATTGGTCCGCAGCAGCGACAAGACGGAGCTTCTCTTCAACAACTTCAAACACCCAAACCAGCAGTCTCTGGGACACCCCGCCATTAAAGCCCACACAATCACCCTTGGGTGGCGGCTTCAAACCACCCGCCCAACAGAACCAACAACAGAATCACCCCACAATTCTGTACGGTCAGACAAGACAACAACCCGCACCGACTACCTCAACTGGGGCGTTCTCTGGCTTCACGATACCGCCGCCACCGGGAGCTGACACAAGTAGCGCAGGAGGGGGAACGCCTGGAGGAGGGTTTACATTGACACTTCCGACTAGCATGAATAAGAAGAGTACAGAGAAGAAAGGCTTAGACGCCTACGAAAGTTTACTATGATTTGTTCTGTTTTTGTTTTTTTTCTTTTATTTTTTGTAAAGGTCACATTATTTCCTGTAGGGAGGGCGTTGTAGTAGGTATAGATTGGCCGGAGTACTTTTTGATTAGTTTAATTTTCAAGCAAGCAAGCAACAAAAGCTATGCCATACCATGCCTTCAAGTATTTATTCCCCTTTCCTTCCTTTCCTCATTCCTCCTCGTAGAAATCCCCTTGATCTTCTCCACCGCATCCTCCAAATCCTCGTACCCGAATACCGGAAGCCTCCTCTTGCGCAACAATGCGCCCCATACTATCACCATCCACCCCCCTTGCCCCCATTAACCTAACAACAATTGGCATGCTGATGCCTACCTCCCCGAAAACGAGTGCTATTCCCCCGGCAACAGCATCACAAAGCGTCAACCCACCAAAGGCACCAGCATGCAGCACTTTAGCACTCAACCGATCAACACCATCCTGAAAAATTCCCGGATAGTCTCGACAGTAGCTCTCCCACTGGTGTCTGGCATATTCTAGAGGGTAGGGCGTGGTGAGTTGGGATGTCGAGTGCGTTCATGCTTGGTCCTGCGCCTCCTACCATCGTTCCAGTTCTCGCCGTGGGCGATGGCTATTATGTACGCTTCGGTTGCTGTTAATTGCTCCCCATCCTCTCGGCAGAATGCCGGGTGTTTGGAGAAGGGAGATTTGCGGGCAGGTGTTGATACTAGTACTGGTTGTAGGATGGGATGGAGAGGATTTTGGATCGGATGTGGTACGGTCAATGTTCAGGGTGTGGAGTGAACTTCTCTGGTCTTTGGGGTTACTTATTGGGTTCCTTGGGCCTTCGTCGGGGAGTTTTAACATTCTTGAACCGAATTATGCTAGGTGGGAGACCATTTTCACACTTGCATGGGATAACCGGGTGGTAGGAATATGGTTAGGAGTGGGAAGAGTGATACATGGTGAATATAAGGTGACTTATAATACGATACCGCCTGTATGATATCTTTTCTTCTATCGCACTGCTGAATCACCGGGGCTGAGCCACCGGGGGCTCTTACCGCACCTACGCGGCCAACTATTTTGCCCTCTTCGGTGGTGAGTCCAGCAAGGAGCCCATAACCGGCCCATCACATAACATCAGCCCTCCTGCCCTCCATCCTACCCCCCTCCTCCATAATTTAATCCCAGAGGGCATAGTATCATACTCACTACTCCTAAACCGCTCCTCTCCTCCTCCTATACCGCCACGACCCAAATTTCCACATCCCCGCCAACTCCCCCTAATAACCACAATCGCCCACTCCAACCAACGTCATGCGCACAGTCCAATCCCCACCCATACCCACAACGAATTTCTATCATATGCCGCATAACTAGTCGCAGCAACGGCTTCATAACTCAACGCCCCGATTTTGCGCCGATGCCGACCACACCGGGTGCGAAGTCAGGGTGCGGACATGGAGCCGATCTGGTGGCGGGCTGCGGCGTTGATGATACCCGGACAGTTTGCGCCGAAGGGGCGAAAGCGGGATTGTGATTTCGGATACGCACTCCGCTGGGCTGATATCGGCGGAATTTCGGCGGCTATGGACTCGCCCCTTGATTGCGGAGGCGGAGGCGGAGGCAGCGGTTGCCCAGGGGCTTAGGTAGTGGGCGGCCTCCGTGAGCTAGGTGTGGTGTGCGGTGTGAGAAGGTAATATCATAGTTATGGGGCCACTTTTACGATAGGAAATAAAGGTAGCCTAAGGTATTCGCCGGGCTTAGACTGAGCCCGCCGCCCGGCCATAACGCCTAGCGGAGCATAGCATATATATCATGGTAATCGTGATTCTACCTTTTCAGATAGCCAGAAGAACCACCACCCCCCAACGATCTTGGTCCCATGCTCTATCAATTGGACCATCACATTGGCCATTCATCCCCCCGAGGTCGAAAAAGTGCGTTTCGAGCGGGTCCACAAGATTTATATGCGGAAAAGGCCTGGAGGACCCACATAAACATTTTCTTTTTTGAAAAAAATGAAAAAAAGACCCGGGGGATGAATGCCCATTAACTCTCCCTGTTCCACCCTTCCCTTTCCCCAAAATGCAGTAAGAGCGAGTACCTACAAACCCGCGAACCCCTGATGTATATAACGTAAGGTTTGAGCTCTCCAGCGGCTATGCAAGTGTGCTAAGGGGTTTACGCTGCGGCACAGCATCTGGGGAAGGGGCTCTACGATACGTTGTATGTGTGGCCGTGGGTATCATACCCGGTCTGGAAGGAGTGGTCGAGGTACGGTGCATGGTGGTAAGCCCCCCCCACGAGGTCCGACCGGTCTGATACAGTACTGTGGCCGAGTACGGTGGTGTATAGTACGGCACAGTATGATACCATGCCGGTATTCATAGCAAGAACTGGTTGAAACATACTCATAGATGACGAAAAAATAGTTCTGCATCGAAAGGAAGTCTTACGAGACCTCTTAACTAGGACTCCCAAAGGAATTCCACCATGGATATTATTGTGGCGGTCAGTCGCTCACTCCCATTCATCCCTTTCGCCCGATAGACTACCACGATACCGGTGGACTACCGGTGTGATATGTACTTGTACTCGCAGGGTGCGGTTGTCATTGGTTGGCCGGCCAACAACCCCATAATTTACCCCACACAATTCAACCCGTCATCAATGTGCCCCGCCAAGCCCTACCTTCCCCCACACTCTATCTCCCACGAGGTTATGACAGGGTATCATAGTTGCATACTAATACATCTCCTCTTCACCACCATCGTCTTCGTCGGCGTCTTCTCCATACTCTCTCTATCCATCTACCAGCATTACAGTCTCTCGGGGCTTATGCATATATTGTGACGGTGTCAGCATAGTCCGCAAGTGCTCCACGAGTTAAAAAGTCGATTCGACACCAGTACGAGTTAGAGGGAGGAGGCTTTCAGCAGTTGACCGTGTACCATACTGTATAGTATTGTACGAGTAGTGGATACATATTGCCCCGTACCAGTGTCGCACGATAACCTACACATCTGTAGAATACCATACAAAGCACTCATCAGGATGAGCAAACCCTCACCAAATGGTTCCAGCCCCCCCTCCTCCCTCCCTTCCTTCCCCTCAACTATCCCATAGGCTAATATCATACTCACAGACCTCCCAACAATCCTCTCAAACCTAGCACTCACCTCCACTTCCGCCCCAACAAACCCTCCCCGCAGACTAAAACGCAAGCCCAAAACCCTCGACTCGTGGGAAGACGCCTCCATTTCATCATCACCATCCTCCTCGGAAGACGAATCAGATCGCCCCTCTCCACCACCGCCAACGCCCACGACACCCTTCACCCAGACGCACACTAGGAATTCGTCTTCGGTGTCCTCGATCGCTTCCCCGCGCGAGACTATTACTACTCCCGCCGCCGTCGTGCCCGCGGCGGTGACGGCGGGGGAGAGGGGTGGCGGGGGGGAAAGGCCCGTGACGACGGATGCCGTTGCCCGAAGGATGATTTCAGCCTCGTTGGGTGTTAGGGCTAAGAGCACCAAGGAGCAGCGCGAGTACGACGCGGCGGTGAAGGCTGCTGAGCGGAAGAGGAGGGAAGGGGAGAAGGAGAGGGGTAGACTTGAAGAGGAGGAGAGGGAGAGGGTCAGGAGGGGGATTTGGGAGGATTAGATTGGGGTATTTGGGGTATTTGGGGTATTTTGGCTAATTTTTTTTTTTTTTTTTTTCTGGGGGGTGGGTTATTAAAACGGAGGAGGGTTATTGAATGTTATTATGTTATATGTACGAGAAGATGAGGTCTCATCAAGGAAGTAAGAAAGAAAGTAAAAAAAAATTTTCTTTCCCCACGATAATTCAGGGCTGCAGAGCGTAAAAAAACCAGAGCCCCGCAAACCAGGCTCGAAGATCAAGGCAGTTGATAAAACGAGTCCATCATCAAAAAAATTTCCTTCGTAAAGAGTTGCGGGCTACTAATTCGCCATCCCGGTATTCGAATTGGAAAATCAACTGCGGTAGAGGTAAACCTGGCATGATATCGTATCTCCACCGATTTTGTTGCAGGCGGTGGTTGTGGCCCACACCAACGCCAAATGCCACAGATAGTGCAAGCCAAGCCAAGACAAAAATCACATCTGATGATTCGGCGGGGCGCCGGGGGCCAAATCCTGGGAAGCCACGGCGGCATGAGGTTGAACCGGGTTGTGCTCTGGCGCTTGCTTGGTCCTTTTCAAAAGCGGGAGCTTCACCGTCATTTTCCCCATTCCCCCTCCTTCCTTCTCCCAACGTGGCTCTGACGACGTCGGCTACCGTACCACAATATACAAGTAGCGGGTAGATACAGTATCATACTTGGCAGTAATGGCGGGTTCGAATAAACTTAAGCTAGCAATCGTAACCTTCCCCCCCCTCCCCCCTCCCTTGCACCGCTAACTTTCTTCTATTTTCTCCAGGTCCTCCTAACAGTCTCGGCCTTCCTCTACAAAGCCATAACTCAACGTAGCCCACTCTACCTCCTTGCTCCTCCCTTCCCCCTCCCCCCTTCAATCTCTAGCAGCTGCAGCAAGAACTTTCCAGAGCTCTTACGAAATTGCGAGGACTTCTCCATCCTTCCAAACACAACCCTACTATTCCTCTCGTGCGACCGTTCACGTCGAGAGTGGTATCACGCCTTCCGCGCGTTTCCCCCTGACGTGCCGAAGGGCGAGATATTCATCTGGGACTATGACAAGCCGGAAGTCGAGCCAACGCTGTTGTCCGGAGCAGAGAGTCTGGATGACGACTTTCACCCCTTGGGGGTCAGCGCTGTACCGAGGGAAGAAGGGGGTGAGGTGAGGCTATTCGTAACGAATCAGGCAAAGAAGGAGGCCAGGATCGAAGTGCTCGATGTGGACCTGGAAACCAGGACCGCGCGACACAAGCGCAGTCTGACGGACGCCAAGATATTCTCCCCGAACGGCATAGTCGGCGTCGACGAGAACTCGTTCTTCATCACGAATGACGGCTTCTTCTCAAGAAGGTGGAGCACAGCTCTCCTGTTCGAGGTCATCCTTGGCGCCCCTGGGGGACAGGTCGTGCACGTCTCCATCCCCCCATTAGCCTCCGCGACGGGCAAAGACTCGGTGGACGCTTACAGCGTCGCTTGGATCTCACTCGCGAATGGCCTCGCACTCGACCATGTCAAGCAGAAATTGTACGTTGCCAGCAGTACGCATGGCGTGTACACTTATTCAATCCCGGATATGTCGCGCCCCTACCTTACCGTTCCGGAGTCGTTCCATCGCACGCCCTTCGCGACGGACAATCTGCATTTAGGTCCTACTAGCCGCCTGTTCGCCAGCGGGATCACCTCGCTCGGTGACTTTGCCACGAGTATGCTCTCCGAGGGAATTGTGGGCCCCGCAGCATGGACTGCGGAGTTGCTACCCCGGGTGGATCCTAGTGATAAGAGGGAGGCAGCTCTACGCGCCTTGGATCCGGCCAACAGCCCGCTCCGGAAGGAAGAGTGGGTGTGGAGGAGTGTGTACTTGGACGATGGAAAGTTCTTTGGCGGGGTTAGTACCGGAGGCATTGTGGATATGCAGGGGACGTTTGTCGGGGTTAGTGTTGTGGGGAAGGGAGTCTTGGTTTGTAAGAGGGTTATCGAGAGGCCGGGAGTTCTTGTTGGGGAGGAGAATGTTAAGGAGGAGTTATAGATGGTTATCATCGGGAGAATAGCAGTTCAATTATTTGATTTTCTTGCGAGTCGATGAATATATATCTTGTAAAATTTTGCGCTCGGGTAATCCCTCCCTTGCCCAAAGGCAAACAAGCACTCTACATCCACAATGGTATAACGTAATCAATCTCTTGACACCGGCCTACGATAACTTAAACCTATCCTTCGCAAGTCAAAAACCCATCCATCCATCCACCCTTGCTCCCCACAAAACATCACTCATAATCCTTTCCAGCCCAAATATCACCACAATACATCCATCCACCTTAGATAATTGAGCCGTGTGTTATGTCATTCCGGTTATGATACCTCCTCTGGTAGGGTGTGGCATTATTATTATTATTATTTTTGCTCGTTTTTATGTCTTGGGGGAACAGGGAGCTGGACGGCTCACCTTTTGCTGTGCCTTTTTTTCGCACTCCTTACCTCCAGGTAAGAAAATCTTGACCCAGCGCAAGGCCCAATTGTTCGAGATTCTACGGCACCATAGCTCATGTCACGCCTCCCCAATACTTAAATCACATGGAGCCCCTAAATGATATTTCATCCAAACTGCCACCCACGCAACCCAAACCAGATGAAAACGAAAAACGGAATAACCCCCCCCCCCTAAGGAGCCTTATAATACTTTGTCTCTACAAAAGGCATTTTTGTCACAGTCCCGCTGCGTTCCTTTCCACGAACCTTGATACCAACTTCAGTACCCTGCTTGTGGAAGCCGCTCTGGATGTAGCCCATAGCAATGTTTTTGCCAAGGGTCGGGGAGGGGCAACCAGATGTTATTTTCCCTGTAGTTGCTGGTGTTAGCTCTGCAGCGAGGGAGGTGGAGGAAATCGGTAGGCGTAATACCAATAACGTCATCCGTCCCCTTCTCCACAATCTCTGCGTCTTCTCTGGCTGGTGGACCCTCAACGATAAAGCCAACCCGGCGTCTAGGAACAAAACTCCAGCTGTCGTATTGTCTACTGATTATTTCTGCGCCGAGGAAATTGCTAACCCACGGTTAGTATTTAGTGAATTAGTCTACCTCGGAAAAAACCCACCCATCCATAGCTCTTGTCTTCCCTACTAGCCACTTGAGTCCCCCCTCGATTGGTGTAGTAGTATCATCCAGATCATGCCCATAGAGGCACATTCCTGCTTCAAGTCTAAGACTATCTCTAGCTCCTAGACCAGAAAGCCTAATCCTATCACCAGTAGATCCTACATCCAACAAGCCCATAGTAACCGTTTCAGTGTTCTTTTCAGAAATGGAAATCTCGAATCCATCCTCTCCGGTGTATCCTGCACGCGCAACGTGTAGTTTTTCACCGAGAGATGGAATCTCAACAAACATTGAAGTGCCAAAGTACAGTTTCGAAAGATCTACCGGGGAGCCGGTCAAGCCGGTAAGGTACTCCGTCAATATATCCTTTGCCAAAGGCCCTTGCAAGGCAACCAAGCCTTGTCCAATGAGAACTTCATGTTTAATGTCCGAAGAAGACAAGTGCCTCATATTCCTAGCCATATATGCAAGATCCTTATCTTTGCACGCAGCATTAGTAACGATGTAGAAATCCTCGGGCCCATGCGAGGTGATGATCAAATCATCCACTATCCCACCAGTAGTCGGATGCAAAAACACCGAAAGCGTAGACTGAAACTGCGGCAGGCGTGTGAGATCCGAGGGGGTAACGAAGTGTAAGAAAGGCAATGCTCCGGGACCGGTTAAACTATACAATCGCATTCCATTATCTTTCCCCATCCACATAAATCTCGACCGGGAGAACGATTGGAAACAAACCGGTGCTGAACCATATGGGAAACATCAAACAGCCCGGCCTTCTCCCTGACCCAATTATGACTCTCTCCCACACTCTCTCCGGAGTAAAGCACGGGCATAGAGTACCCCGCGAAGGGAACCATCTTCGCTCCCTTCGCAACATGGAGGTCGTGGAGGGGAGTCTTCGCAAGAGTTCCAGGAGCAGCATCACTGTAAAACCTTGAGAATGCATTGAACTTCGAATTGACAGCAATTCGAAGCGTCGAGGCCAGTCTAGCAGTACGTGGGAGCAACATTGCGATGAATCGATGTGGATGTAGGGGGAGTCGGTGGAGGAGGGAAAGCCGCAAGGGTCTTGGACGAAAACCCGCCGGTATCGATAAGTGCACGTGATGCACGGTTTACACCGAGTAACCGCAGTTTGGGACCAGCTTATTATATACTTGAGAGGGTAGCTCAAATCTTGACGATCTTTGTCCTGGCGGTAAATGGGAGGAGATCTGCTAGATGTTTAGTGGAGTGTTGCTTCGGGGGAACTGTTGGCTGCGGTAAGGTGATTGAAACGGGGGTCACAAGATCTCACTCGTGTTTGCCCAGTTTCCGAGACAAAACAAGCTTTGAGAATCCGAGCCAACTTATGCCGTGGGGTCAGCCGAGTAATCTGTCTAGGATAAGTTCCACCCACACACGTGACACGCCTATTGGGTTCACCGTGCGAGCTATGGAGGGCCCCATAGTCTGCCCCCCCGTAACGCAAGAAATACCAAACTCCGAACTGTCACGACGCACAGAATCATGCTACAATAACACAAATCTCGCAAGTCAGGGTTCAAATAACCCGCAGACTGTCGCGGCGAACCGAACACTTGGACGCGTGTACTATGTAGCGTTTATCGAGTGATGGTTTGTGACAGAATTTGTCTTTTATTCCTTCTCGGTAGTCAGGAGCAGATAGATAGTGGATAACAATTCTCTGCCCATGGATTCTACCCTCAGCCCCTCCCACAAACTAATTCGGGAAATAGGCGTCGAAAGTGGGAATCAAAAAAACAAAGAACAAACAAATAAAAAAACACCCAAGACATAAGAGACCGGCGAATAGCGCACCACACAAAGAAAAATAGATAATGGCCAGCGATAATAGGAATCAAACGAAAGAAAAATGTCACTCATAGGTCGTGCGCTTCTTGGCTTTTCCATTTCCCCGAAGAAAAAAGGTTATCACTCCTTGGTTCCGAAATGCTCGCTAGTATCGTGTTGTGTTTTTGTCGTGTATGTATAAAGATTAGGCCTCCTTTCAAAGCACACCCTCCCGCCCTCTTTGTCCACCCACTGCTTGGAATGAGAAAAGAGTAGAAACCCCTACAAACAACATGAATTATAGGTGCACTTCCACATAGTGAACCAAAGCCAGAAGAAAAGCAAAAGAGAAAAAAATAGCAAACTGCAAAGCCATTCAAAGAATCAGCCCGCCCCCCCTTCTCATCCCATCCGTATCGCGAGTATCCGAGTTGTTGATTAGCTGAACTCTCCGATGCGAGCGAGATTCGCCGGAGGTTGGGGCGGCTTAGAAGTGGTGGTTTTTTTTTAGAAGGAGGATCCACCTCCGATTTGCTCTTGGTGAACCTCAAGTGTATCTCCATCTTGCATATCGAGCTGCATATCCATTAGTGGGGTGTCGGTAATATCGGGCATAACAGGGAAATAGGGGCGTGGGGTAAATTGGAGAAGAAGGGTGTGATCTGGCAAGATTCAAGAATCTCAAAGGCCAAAGGCAAGGAAGTAAGTGACCAGTGAGAGGAAATAAAAAAGAGCAGAATCAAGGAATCTTAGAAAATTGCCCCCTCGTCCCAGAACGATGATAAGGTCGCCACTGGAATGGAATAGAGGTGGGTATGATAAGAGATACGAATAAGAAACTGGGGTAAGAGAGGGGAAATAGGATCAAATTTTTTAAAAAAGAGACCTACACTCTCAGGCGAATCCCCGCCCTGGACGCGAGTTCCGTCAAAGAGGAATCTCACTGAATTGGGGGCCTTCCCCTGACGATCGCAAAAAGCATCCATCAACTTTTTGAGCTGAGTGGTTCTCTTGATCTTGAAAAAAACCTCATTGTTGCCATCGGTAACCTTGATATTCAAGTGTTCGCTGGCGGTTTCCTCCGGCTTGGGGTCGTTTGGTGCATCTGTCGACATGGTTTAAAGCGTGTTCGTTCGAAGTTTGGGGACTGACGCGATGGATTGGTGGAGCGAGGTCAGGTTCCGTGAGAGTGGACGGTGAGCAAAGGTTGTGGAGGAGCGGAGGACGAAGGCGAAGGAGTAAGAAGGTTGGACGAGCCTAGTGGTTGGTTGTGAGAAGGTTTTTGACTTAGCCAGATTTGTGGGAGGGGAGGGGCGAGGGTTGGAATTGGGTTGCTTCGTTGAGGAAGATCCCGAGACAGGTTGCCATCAGGCAGCCGAGCCAGGATGGGGCGGGGGCCCAGACAGGCAGCACGGGAAACCTTTGTGATGGACTACTACAATCGATCTTGCCCGACGCCATTGACTTCATACTAGTAATTATGAACTCCCACTCGTTTGTATCATAAATCCAATATATTGTACGAGTACACAGATTGCGTACAAGAATATTGTGCAATATCGTACAAGACCGTATCAAAATTATTGTATGAGTACAGACCCTGAATTGTGCACACAGTACTAGTACAGTGCCCTGTCTGTATCGATATCACTACTATTTCTCTATCACACGGCACTGGGGTTGTATGGACTTTAGATGCATTTCGTTCCCGCCTGGTTCTGCAATCGCTGTCATGATGATGACTTCACTGTTGAGACCCAGCCCTTTGTCCTGCATACCGCAGATAAACTCCATCTCCTCCCATTGATGATGGTCAAGAACAGGCCAGGAACATCCCATATTAATAAGATCGTTACTTCCCAATCAATCCCTCAAAGAAGCAATCATGGTATGCTCCACAGCCGCACATTAAACACAATGGCTACGGCTGAGCTGATATTCAAATGTCCACAGCCGACCTCAATAGAGGAAGCTTTGAAGACGGACCCACCATGTCATCCCCGCGCTGTGAGTCACATCTTCCCGTCACGCACCCCACTGCGTCAGGACTCTTACTCATGTGGCGGGGGGGGGACAGTGCGCCATTCAGGATTGCCTCCAGAAGAATAATTATAACGAATCCCGCTGCATAGACTTGATTGACGCCTTGTACGACTGCTGCTCCAGACTCTACAAACGAGACGGTCCCGGAGCGAATAGTACATGTTGTCCGAAGGAGAGCCTGTTGAAGCTTAAGATCAAGCAGAGGGCGGATGAGAGGGGATCTCGGGGGGCGGAGCTTCACCAGACGAGAAGACATTGATGCGGGAAGTTTCGATGTCATAAACGTGGAGACTTGCTATATGACAGATATGAGTACCCGGGAGATGTTTTCGCACAGGAGGGGCCATCCTGCGGGTTAACCTAAACTAACCCGCTTACCAACCTTCTATGGGTACTTGTCATCTAGATTTACAACATGATTGAATCCAGACAACTTTATTCATCGATGAGAGCCATCTATGTTTCGTCTGGGACGAGGCTCTGAAATTTACCGAAACTTTGCGCCGCAACCACGTAGTTCGAATGAGGCATGATAGAGTGAATCTCAAATGTAACAGTCCTCTACCTAACAAAACCAACAGGTTCGATCAAAGGGATTATAACCCGAGATACAAGTAATATGACGCACGTTCTCCTCCAGGGGAGAGGGGGGGGGGCAAAACTGAATGAAAAACACCGACCTATGATAGGTGCAGGGAGAAGGAAGACAATCAGCACTTTGGTGAGATATGGTGCAGTAAATGGCTCCCGGAACCAGGACACCAAAGACAGCAATGGTCTATCATACCGAATCTCGTTCCTTCTAGGCTTCTGGGGTCTCCCAGAACGAAACGGATTCATGATATGATGCACTGAATCACTAAATTCGAGTCGATGGAAAGATGCCGAACAAATGCTCCTTTTTGTTGCGATTACCACATCTTACAAAGGCCATTAACTAACTGGTCTACCGGTAGACCAATACCCATCCATCCACGGTACTTGAGCAGGGCGTTCTATCCAGCAGTTAAAACACTTCCATCGTGTAAGTAGAATATCGAGATGGTGAACCAGGGCAGCAGTCGAGTACCAAGAACGCGCGTAATCTACATTTACCAACGCATGCAGATACAAATTCTCGGGTTCTCGTATTCCAGTGCTGGTACTGTAGATGCCCCCCACCACGACCAACAGACGGAAGCACGGACGAAAGGGAGACACTGGAATCAGTGGAATGTGTTGAATACGGTAGATTTACTATAGCCCTAGGCTCCAATCTAACACTCTGGGTCGGATCGGTCGTGTATCATATGTGCTGCGGGCAACCACACAACACACAACTCATCAATCTTCCCCACCATCATCAAAATCCGTCTCATCAGGATGATACCAACAACCCCCCTCTGCACGCCTACAAGTTGCGCCCTATGTTGTATGAAGAGTAAGAGTAAAAATAGACAATTGAATGTGCAACCCCATAAACGCTGGGCCCGCAAAATCCCTTGGAGGAAGCAAGGCAGCAAGAATTAGGGAGGTAAACAAATCCTCTAAGGACACGTTGAGCACGCTGAGGGCCGGTCTTGCCAGCCGTACAAACACTGAAGGAATCAATCTGTACCGAGACTCTAATTAGCGCCTAAAAATGACATTGAGGAGGAAAGAGGTTTGGAGGGGATCTCGCGAATTTATAGCCAAGCGGTTGTGATGCCAAGACAACAGAACAGCCTGTACGAGTACTGTACTCGTACCAGTGCACTCCTCCTGTTTCTTCTCATTGAGGTTGGAAAGTGGGGGCAGGAACAATGCGTTTGTTTTTCTTTGTCAGCACCGATTCCTCCTGAACAAAGGCTTTATCCTGCCGACCTCGAATTCTGCCTGGACAGGAAGTGATCTGCATTGGACCGTTGCAACCATTTCCAACTGACTGCCAGTGCAATTCAATTTATCCCGAAAACGCGACAACCACTAGAGAACATCTTAACCACCAACAACCAAAAATATACCAACCATCGCCACAAGATGGCCCCTATGATGACGTCCAATTCCCCCGCTTTGGCCTTCGGATCACAGAAGCCAGCTTTTTCTTTCGACATGCAAAACTCCCGTGGAAGCAACCTTTTCTCCAGTGCTAGACCAGCAGCGGCAGCAGCAGGTCCAAGGGTGCAGGTACGTGACTTTCCTTCGTGTCCGATGGAGATTGGCTCTTGCCAAAATAGTGGATTGGGCACCGGAAACACAAGCCAGAATGCGCAATATGGGCTGACACCGTGGCTCTCTATTTCTATAGGCTCAACAAATGGAAGGAAGCTGGGATATCATGGGTGATGATGTACGTTACCTCTTGTTGCGATCTCGCACTCCTCGCACATACCTCTCCACCCCCCCACCAGCATCACCGCTGGCATTTGCGGGGCTCTGCGTCGCTTCACCCTTCCTCTCTCCGTTCTATCTCGTGGAATTTCTAGAATAATGGCTCATGGTTTCATCGATGCAGGTGAGCGACGGAGTCCGTAACGACAACGACGAGGACGACGACTCTAGAGCTTTAACCTCTGAGGACGACGAACAAGAGGGTACTGCCACCCTCCATGTTTTCCTGGTTTCTCCGCCCAGGGTATTGACAGTCGTGATAGAAACCATGCCCCACTCTCCCGGCGCCCCGGACGGTGGCATCTTCGATCAGGAGTGGCCGGAGGTCGATGCGTTTGCCATTGCACTAAACTCCTCAAACCTCCTCCAATCCGCAGATCCTAACTCGGCACAGGCTGCGACATCCGGCTATGACCTGATCGAGCGATTCAAGAATGTATCTGGGGCTCAACTTGACGAAGTCAAGGCTGCGCATATGCCAGAGCTATCGCACGAAAGCACCTCTGATGTTGTGCACTGGGAGCTGGAGCACCAAACTTGGGAACTATTCGGCACCCTTTCGTCGCATCGACTTGAAGGTAGAATTCAATCACAGGATCTACCGGCAGAGCTTGCAAACAACAAGTACACAAGTAATCAACGTCTACGACAGCATCTTCGTGAAACCGATGCCAAGTTCCGAGAATGGTGTTTGATTTTGCAATGGTTGTGTGCGTACGCTCCGGACCCGTCGGATCTCTTTGATAATATCGAGGAGCTTGGTGGGAAGGGGGGGTGGATGTACACCAAAGAGAGCCTAAAAGCAGAGAAACGTCTTCGCGGGAGAAGGGGGAAGGCGACTCTGGTCTTTGGTTCTCTTGGAGGCGGAAGGTCGGGCAACAAAATCACCGAATTAGATCCTGACGCGCCCAGTAGACAGCGAAAACAGTTGGAGAATGAAGATGAGGAATCCGAGAGATTCCTTTTCAGGGCTATCTGGGTGTTTCTGCGGAAGGGAGATCTGAAGGGTGCAAAGGACCTATGCGCTGAGATGGGAGAATTCTGGAGGGCCGCGAGTCTTGACGGAGGAGAGGAGGCGTGGGATCCGATGGTTGACGGCCAACGATTTGACAACCAGTCAGATGAGGAAAGCATGGATATGAGTGAGAATTCCCAACCCGAGGGAGTTACGGGCAACAGAAGGAGGGAGTTGTGGAAGAGAATGTGTTATGCTATCGCGCATCGAAGTGGTGCAGAGGACTGGGAGAAGGCAGTCTATGGAACATTGTGTGGAGACTTTGAAAGTGTATGCGCTCCTGGATCCCTCACAATTTTGACAAGGGAATTATGGTTAGCTAAAATGAGAAAAAAAACAGGTCCTTCCTGTCTGTGCATCGTGGGAGGACCATCTATTTGCCCACATGAATTCACTTGTCGAAGAGTACTATTCCCAGTATCTACTTAGGCATGGACGGCTATCTCCTGCAGCTACGAGTTTCCCCGCCTTTGACTCGACCGCGTTCCACTCCCGCGTCGGAAGCCTCGCTGAAGATGAAACTGTACTCTCTAGAATTATCGATTACCTGGCGTCTTTAGACCATATTAAGGTAGAGTCGAGGGTACCCCTAAGGGTTATCCAAGGATCTTTAATGTCTCTACGCTTTCATGAACTCGTCGATGAGCTCTATCGTCAGTTACTCGCCTTCCGAGACATTCCAGATTATGATCCACTACACGAGGAGGATAGCATAGGCGTAGACGTCACAGACTGCCGGACTCTTCGAATTGTTGTGCATATTTTACTTGTACTCCAACTGCTGAATGCTGGCTTCACCGAGGATACGCCCTTCCACGTACAGGCCGAAGCCTTGATCGCTGCTTATATCGAATTCCTTGCAGAGGCCGGTAAAGTGAAGTTGATACCACTGTACGCAGGACAGCTTTCGCCTCAAAAAGCTATCGATGTCATGGGCACCATCCTCAACAAGATTCGGGAAGAGCCGTTGAGGTTGGAGCTCCTAGAGTTAATGAGGGCGCATAACATCGACTACGTGGGGTGTCTGAAGAAGGGGATGGAGATCGCGTTGGACCTGACAAAAAACCACTACGAGAGCGAGCGGCGGCATGTGGCCACATTATCTGTGACCGTGGGAGAGATACTCGAGGAAGATAACTTGTTGATCCAGGGGTTGGAGTGGTTGGTTCTTGGGGGCGACGAGCTGAAGGCTGAATCGTTAAAGTGCGCGACTGTGATATACAAGCGGTTACTGCGTGAGTAGTTTTGGCTGCTATTAATTCCCTCAAAAAGATGCTTTTTACTGATCGAATTTAGTTTCCGGGCGTCTGGCAGCAGCAAAGAGGGTTTCCCAGACTATCAGGAGCACTGACCTGATTCCTGAGGGCGAAGATGTCAACCATTTCGCTGCCGGGGGCATAATGGAAGATGATGAATTCAGGGGTGTGTTCGATAGCGATGTTGATCAATGGGCTTTGGCAGTCGTGATAGAAATGGAAGTGTTCATCCAAGCACTCGACGAATTGGAAGCGTGGAATGAGCTATTGGGACAGAAGACAAAGTACGAGAGCCCCCATCCCCCCTCCTCCCGACCCCGGAACCCAGGTGGGCGTTCGATCCTAACCATAGCAACAGCAGACACCACCTTGATCGCGCGAGGAAGGCGGCACTCAGCGAGGCTTACAGCTCGACCAACCACAAGTTGGGCAAAGTGATACGATCCTGGCTGCACTCGACTCTCAGCACCGTGCCCCCATTCCCTCCCCAATCTCACATAATAAAGCCATCCTCCATTGTAGCTATCCGAAACATATACATCCCCGAGCTCACATTTGCCCTTCACGACGTCTACATTGAGGCGGGGAAACATGTGAGCAAGAACTTGTTGGGAAACACACTCGAACTGGCAACCGTCGTTGCGGATCCGAATGGGTCTGTGCTCAAGTGCTTCACCGAGACGGCGAGGGTGGAGGAGTACTTGAGGGCACTCGGACTGGCGAGTAGGAGCGTGTTGGGGGCATCTTCTGAGAAGAACAATAACAATAAAGGGTTGGGGATTTGGAAGGTTAGATAGTATCGATCATCACATCATACCTGACTTGTTTATTTGTGTTGTTTTTCTTTCGTTTTGCGTTTCTTTTTTCTTTTCCTCCCGGTCTCCCCGTCTCCCTTTTATTTTTCCACCTCACCTGTCCGTCCATCCATCCATCCATGTATACCAATAGAAATCTATAATATTATTATGATATTTTTATTTTATTTTATTTTTCTGCACAACCTGTATTTGTCCCCTTTCTTTCTGATTTGCCATGTTTTCTCGTACCAAATTTCCTTTTTTTATGAAATGGGGACGAAGGAAGGTGCTTTACGCCAGTTCAGTTTTGTCTTTTTTTTTTTTTTTTTTTTTTGTCCCTCTCCTTTTTTTCTCCATTTCTCCATTTAATTCGTGGGAATAACAATAACAATGCGGAGTTTATCTATCCCCTCCTCTGCCATTTGCTATCTTTCCCTTACCGTATCTTGCTGCCTTGCCTTGTCCATGTCCATGTCAATGTCCATCACTCATCCAGTTCCATCCACTCCTACGTAAGTACAAGTACACACGGTGCAGTCATACAAAGAACGAACCAGTGAGAATGTAGATGGAAAAAAAAAACCCCATGTTACCACCGAACCCCTACCCATTCATCCATCCATCCATCCACCCATCCAGTCAAATCACCTCTCCAAGAAAAAATCCCCAGAATCATCATACGAACCCCACACACACACACACACAGCTGAATCCATAATCTCTCCCCCCCCCATCACCATCACCAAGTAAAGTACCGGTAGGGTACGTACCTTTTATCCACAAACCGTACTTTGTGCTTTTTACCTCATTCTTACACCTCATTTCTTCACCTTCCAACGAGATCCCCCCATTTTCCTCACGGTAACTAACTACCCATCCTTCGCATTCCACCGCAACCAATACTTTAAGATGCCACGAACGTATCAGAATTTTGCGATGGAGATGAGTGATGAGTGGCTGTGTGTGTGTGCGTGTGTTTCTCTCAATCAAGTCCGGTTTGTGAGTGAAAGGGGGAAGAAAAGAAAAAAAGAGTCGGTGACCTAACCAATTATGATAATGCTTTTATATGGTTGGTCGGTAGAGGTTGAGTTGTCGATGCGGACGGATGGACGGAAAGCGGGGGGGGGGAGGCGGGAGCGAGTGAGGGGTTGTGTTCCATCGCTTTTTGGCTATCATACCGACTTTATGTATCATACCGTTAAATTCGTATGGTATGGAAGAAGTATACTAACGCATATTCCACTCCAATCTATCCATCCATCCATCCATCTATCGAAAGGGAGATAATTATGTGGGGGGTCTTGATCGGAACGGGGGAGTTACAGTCGCACACCGGTATCGTACCATAATTATCCTTCACGATTGGATTCTCGACCGAGTAGGGCTCTAGCTAGTTAGCTAGCTAGCTAGACTATGATAGAATTCAATTTCATCCAAGCGTTTGAATTATCTTACTCTATTCACGATTATCATACAGTACAACCTCTCCCCAGGACAGCAAAAGTATATTACTATAGTACTCCGCGCCAACGCCACGGTAGACTACCAAACGCAATCCGCACGCCGAAAGCGGAAATTTTATTTTATATATAGAAATCAACCACCGGATGCATTCAGTCTCCACTGGAAAACCGCAACGAGAAAAGCAAGAAAGGAAAAAGGATAAAGAATGCGCTGGCGATACCCCCCCCCCCCAGGGGTCACGACGTCTCAAGATATGTATGTATGTATGTACAAGTACGCATCACGCATGATTTTTTTTTTTTTTAAAAAAAAAAAGACCCTCCCATTGGAAAACGCATACGACGCACCAGTAACTTGACTTGAAAACTTGACGGTAAGTTCGGGATCGATCGCGCAGGGACGTCGTCGGTTCTTCTTCCTTCACCTTCTTCCCCTTCCAGAAGGGGGGCGGAAAGGGAAGGGAAGGGAAGGGAAGGGATACAGTAAGGCGAGGTTAGCTGTGCGGGGGGGGGAAGGGGGGGTGTTTGGGATAGATTAAGTTACTATACCTTGATAGTTATTGCGTGAAATGATCGCGTAGAGGGTTTATTTTTTTATTTTTTTTTATTTTTTTATAAAAAAACCCTTTCGACAATGCGATGGTTTTAAACATGTGCTCGAAAACCAAAGAATATTTTTCCTTCTTCGCGAGGAGGAGGAGGAGGAACTGGTGCGCTCTAGACTTACAGTGCAGAGCCGCTGACTCCCTCTTTCGCCGCATAACCCGCATAAACCCACCACCCCCCACTCACTCCTTTATTCGTTATGCCATGGTCCGTTTGTTCGTCCATTTGTTCCAGATGGGAAGTTTGTGGGTTTTTGTTTGACTTGTCCATCTTGATCCGGCCTTGGTTGCGGCGCATGTATTATGGATGGGTGGGTAGAGATTAAAAATGGGCGGGCGCGGAGATGGCAACATCGTATGCGCCGGCGCTTAGATAGACTATTGTTAATGTGGGGATGTGGATGAGGAATGAAAAGTTATAAGTACCGGTATTATAAGTTAAGCGCGGGTCACGATAATTTGTTTTTCCTTTTGTTTGTTTGTTTGTGACTTCTTTTTTTAGCCTGTGTATAGTAGATTAGGTTGTGTAGTGGTGGGTATGTACGATACACCATGATAATAATATTATGATAGTGATGATAGGCAAGACAAACCAAAGAAATTTCGTCCATCGTGTATTGTGGCAACAGGAAAAAGTGAGGGAAAAAAAAAAAAAAAAAAAAGACAAGAAAACTAACTATTAGCGTAAAATAAGAAATTAGAAAAAAAAAACCAAAATACAAGTTATTAGACTAATTTTCTTTGGTTCGTTTCGTTTCGTTCTTTCGTTAAAAATGTCGTGATCGTGAAGTGTCATCACCATTCGTTTGCCAAATAAAAATAAAAGAAATGCCACTTGGAGGAAACAAAAACAAACGCCCAAAGATTTCCCATCCACCCATGCTAAACTTGATCCGTCCGTTTCCCAAACAAATGAAAGGCATGAACAAACACTATGAAAATTAATAAAATAAAACAGTAAGGGAATAAGGCAAAACATGATGCGCTAAATATTTCACGAACAATCACCCGCATCCCTCATTCCTCGCCAGAGAGGAGAGTCTCCATGCTAGCGCTCATATTCCTCCCTGGTGCGACTCTCTTGAGGCCGAGTCCGGTGATTCTGGGTGCCTTCGGCAGTGGGTATGGACCGGCTGGTTGTCTCTTTCCTCCTCCAACTCTCTGCTGCTTGCCCCTTCCGCCCTGAACCCTCCTCTTGCTCTGCACGCCCCTCCCGCCCTTCCTGACCGGTTCGACAACTTCCTCGACTTCAATTTCCGCCGCAGCCTTCCATCTTGGCGGAAGGCTCCTCTGCCGTCTTGGCGATTCCTCAGCTGGTAAGATTGTAGGAGAGGTGGAGTACGCTCTCGGGGGGGTGGTAGTCGTTCTGTTACCAGGGCAATCACGCCACAGCCTTCGTCCCTGACGGGGCTCGTCTTCGGTCAGGTATGGTGCGGGATTGGTCGGCGAGGAGGAGGTTGACGATGGAAGGGGTTGCAGCGCTGCGATGTTATCCCTTCGTAACGAGTCGATGAATTGCTCCGTTACGTGGATTGAGCGGCGGTATTTCCCTATCCCTTCCATAGGGCCTAGTGGGGGCAGTGGGTACAACAATGGTGGAGCAGCAGTGGCAGTGGGCTTGGTGGGTGGTGCCGGGGTGGGGGACTTGGTGTCAATTAGTGCATCGTAGGAGATGGGGCTGCGGGTTATGGATGTGTGGCGGCGGTATTCAGGCCTTGGTGATGTGGAGTATGATGTCGATGGCCTGGACCGTACGGGTGAGCAGATGCCCGATGATACAGCCGATGATGTGGAGGACGTGGACGACGAAGATAGTGACGGGGTCATGGCTTCCGATCGTGGGGTTGTGGGGGTGTTGTATGGCGTTGCGGGTACTTCCGGGAACGAAGACCTGCACACAGATTTTTCCCACACCGCTCGGGAGTGCCGTTCGCGTTGTTCGCGGGTAAGCACCCAGTTGAATAATGTGTCCAGAAGACCCATTTTCGCTTCGAATCCAATCTATTTTTTTCCTATTTCGAAAGAAGGAGAAGAAAAAGAAAGGAAGGTCGGTCCTGGATATTTCTTTTACTTTCTTCCCGTTGGGCCGTGTTGTTGTTGCGGTAGCTTTCGTAAAGGTGTGTAGTACCCGTTGCTCTGCGTTGCGTTGGAATAGTAGCTTTAGTAGTGGTGGTGTGGGTATAAAGTGTGGTGGGTGTAGTAGTTGCAGTGGTTGTGTCGGTAAGGTTCGTTGTAGATCAGGGTTCACTTCTCCTTCTTGTAGGGATATCCGAAGAGACTGGGTCGACTGTTGCGGCCTTTAGGCATTGAGGAATTAATATGCTGGTTTTGCAGACCACCAAAAGGAGCAGAAGAAGGATATGATTATTTTTTTCCTCAATAAATAAAACGAAGAGGAACCAGGTAGATGGTAAATGGTTCCTCCACCTCTTATTTAAGGTGTGATGTTGGGGGTGGGGGGGGGAAGAATGAAAGGAGGAGTTATGGAAGAAAAAATGTGCGTATGGTGTGGGGTATTCGTGGGAACCTTTTAATTCAATCTTTCTCCCTTCCTCTCTTCCTTCTTCTCGTTAGAGGATGAAAGTGAGAAAGAAACACCAACGATTATGTATGAAGAGTGGGGAGTTGATATATTCGATGAGGAGTAGCAGTTGTAGAAAAATTCCAAGGACGAGGGGTGAGTTGATGTTTATGTACGGTAGTTTGTTGTTCGAAAAAAAAAAAATAATAAGAAGGAGACGAGGGGGAAACGTGTGAGTGTGCGTGAGTGTGTGTGTGGAGTTGTGGTAAATATTATGTGTGTGAGTTGTGGGTCTCCTACTTTCGTTGTTGTGGGCTGCGGAGGAGGCAGTGGTATTTAGCTGCGTGAGTTGTGTCCCCAACTCATCAGTTTTTTTGTGTGGGGGGAAGGATAAAGGTACTCGCCAGCGGACCAAAGAGGCATAGAATGTCTTTGACTGGGCCCTTCCCCCCTCTCTCTGACCCGGAGACAGATGGATGGATGATGGATGGACACAGAAATGGGAGCTGCCCTTTAGAAATGAGAAGAGGGAAATCTCCGACGTCCACTGCTACACCCAGATCTGAGCCAGACAGCGAACGAATGCCCGCACACGATGCGGTGTCTGCGTGGGTATAACGCTGTAGTTCACTGGTTATTGTTCTTTTTTATTATTTCCATTATTACTATCCTTATTATCATTATTATCATTATTATTATCATTATTATTATTATTATTGCCACCACCGCCCATTATTATAATGATATGTTTACTTCTATACATCCAGTACGAGCACGCACAGTACCGGTACTGTATGATACTTTACTGTACTAGTACTGTACACACTGCAATAGAATGCCAACTATTCGTTGCTCTGCTTGCCCGCTTCTGCGCTCCTCACAACCAACCTGCCAAAGAAGTGAAGGAATCCCGGAATCTCAATATCCCTCGGCTATCGACGAAACATCATCTAACACCCGAACCCACCCCCTCCCCGCCATACTCGTACATTTCATGGACAGCGGAATCGAAAAACGTAGGAGATGGGACTATCATTTGCACCACGGTACGGGAGGGTGAAAGGAAATCGAGAGAGAAAAAAAAAAGGGACAAAAAAAGAGACAACCAGCAGAAATCGGTTGCCGGTAGTTGATTCAATGCACTTGTTGCGCATTACCCGAAAGCAGGGTGCCCGAGACGACGATGTTCTGTACTCGAGTACCAGTAGTAGTGCCGGGGTTGTCTAAGGTTTCTGCAATGCGATGCCAACTCTACAGCGCCGTAACCACAACCAGAATCCGGGGCGAATCCAATGCAAGAATGGATACTTTCACCCAGGTCACCGATAGATTGATCGCACTGCACTTGGAAATTCCATGTCGCCGGAAGAACACAGTACTCGCACAGTACAGTACGGTAGGTTGATGGACTATCGTCTTATTATCTTTACCTTCCCGCCAAGCTGGGTAAGAGAGCTGAAGATGAGGCTGAAGCCTCTAGTTCTCTTCCGATAGTCCTGATAGGTAAGCTAGGGGCCATCCAGACTGCGGTAACGGTATCCCGCGTTACTCTCTCTGGCTTCCTTCATACCTGCTGCCACAGCAGTCATGCTGTAGCCAGCTTTGTGTCTAGCAACTCGCACACAACACTCTTGTATCACCGCTTCCACGGGCAGCCGCTGTCACACATCGAATAGCACCATTCTAACCACGGAAACTCCAGCCTCCTGCACTTCACAAGCCTCGGGAGGCTCGAATACAATCCACCGCCCATTCATTCCCTTACATCTTCTCCAGGATAACCCCAGTTCCACCCCAAATCCTGCAAGCAGGAAAAAAAAAACGGGACTTACTCCATTTGACAACCCTTCCCACTCACTCTTCCCACTGAAAGGGTTCGCATCTTTTCCCTATCCTTCCTTGCATTCTTTTGCTTTTCCTCCCTTCCCCTCTTCCATACAGTAAGCGTACGGTACGGTACTTGTGAATCCCGTACGTGTCAGGAAGACTTTCCCCTTCACCGCTAAACTGTGAGTGCTCGAATACCGGTACAGGTATCGTGCGGCAATGGAGTTACCGTAGGCGGAATGTAACGGACGGCAACTTGGGGTTTCGGTAGTTTGATACACGTGATCTGTAAAGGAAGAAACTGCGATGTAGCTGCAGAGATGGGAGGGTGAAGAAGAAGAAGAAAAAAAAAATCTGCTATCATACTGTACGGAGGAGGGTAGTAGACCCCAGAACCTCATAGGGCTCACTTGTACCTTAACCTCGATATAGAAACAATTACATTGTTGGGAGAAGATTCACCATCAAGGGTCCAAAATCACGTCATTCCACTGGAGCTTTCACTGGGGAGAAAGATAAAATTGTTTTCTGTTCCCCCCGCTTTCTCGGTAAACAAGTAACGAGCGAACGAGTGAAAAGGAACACAAAGAAAGAAAGACGAACCCCTTCTCCAGGACTCCTCAATCACATCAATCTCAACCAATGTCAACGTAAGTATCACTTATTTCTCCCCTTTCTCCTACCCACTCTCCCCTGTTTCTTGTTGCTCCCTTGCTGTTTTATTTTGTTCCATTGATTTTTTGTTTTATCCCCCGCGGAAATTCCAGGAAATACAGGATTGGGGTTACCGGCGGCGGACGGTATCTTTTGATAGCAGGAGGTGGTAACCTTTTTTGGGTGGAATTGATAGGAACATAACCTGGCATCCGGGGCTCACCCGCACTGAGCGCGAATCCCTTCGGCGTCAGAAAGGATTCACAATCTGGCTTACGGGCCTAAGCGCATCCGGAAAGAGCACGATAGCAACTGCTCTGGAACAACACTTGCTCCACAACAACATTTCTGCGTACAGGCTCGATGGTCAGTAGCCCCCTACTTTTTGTTTCGCTTCCCCTTTTTCTGTTTTCTCCCCAACCCCATGTCCTTACCGTATCTCATATTTCTCAAATATCTCTCTTCCCTTTCCACCCACTCACCATTTGTTGGTGTGATCCTGTGTGATGAGTGGTGGTGATGAATATTTTTGCTTTTTCCTTTCAACCCTCCTCCCCCATCACAGACATATTAGAAGAAGAAAAGAAAAAAAGGCATCAAGGCAGAAAATAAATAGTAAACACTTGTCGGGGTGGCCCGTGAAACATACACCATGGAATTGACTTGAAAAAAAATAAAAAAACAGGGGACAACGTTCGATTCGGTCTGAACAAAGATCTGGGGTTCTCAGAAAAGGACCGGAACGAGAATATTAGGAGAATAGCTGAGGTACCCCCCCTCTCCTCCCCCTACCCCTGTGAATGAATGGATGGATTGCCCCCACGACAGTTGGTTTAACATAAACTGATGAGACTTTTACGGCTCACTCCGCTCCAGGTGTCCAAGCTATTCGCAGACTCCTCTACAATAGCAATAACATCCTTTATCTCACCTTACATCGCGGACCGAACCGCAGCAAGGGAGTTACACGGTGAGATCCCCTTTGTCGAAGTACACGTCGACATACCAGTGTCCGTGGCCGAGCAGCGCGATCCCAAGGGCCTCTACAAGAAGGCCAGGGCCGGAGAGATCAAGGATTTCACGGGGATCTCTGCCCCGTACGAGGCACCCGAGAAGCCCGAGATCAGAGTGCAGACGGATAAGGTATCGGTTGAGGAGGCGGTCAAGGTTATTGTTGATTATCTGCAAGAGAAGGGGTTGGTGAAGCTGGGAGCGTAAATTAGAAATGCACGGTATGATACGAGTGCTGTATATCCCATGATTACTCGTAGAAGACAATACAATCCAATCCATCCAGGCTAGGGTAACGATGAAGCACGAGCAAGCAAGTGAGATGCTTCCGTACGGGCCTTTTTTTTTTTTTTCTAGTGTGGGGAGAAAAAAACCCACCCTTCCGAGAACACGGAGGTCGGGTGGGGGAACCTAGGGCGGCGCTATGAAGGCGTAAAAAAATAAAAATAAAATAAATGGGCCAAATTACGACCATAGCGAATCCATCCCACAAACATGGCCCACGGAAACATTGTGGGGGCACCCGAAGACCCAGACCAGACCAGATCCCATCCCTCGGCACAGAACCCAGTCAATTTCAACATAAGCACCCGTATCAATCCAAGGAATGTAAAAGGAGGCACGTGCACAGCGCAGCGGTGAGCGGGAACCAATTTATCTCATTAATTAAACAGAGAAGAGCGTCGCTTCGCTGCGGACCTTTGGGCTTCCGACACAATGAATGGGGTGAATGATATCCTGTGATTGGGGGGGTTGTGCTAGGTGTCGGTCGGTCGATGTCGGGCAGCTGGTGCGAGTGTGTTTTTTTCCTCATCCCACGCCCGTGAATGGACGGACGGATGAATGAAGGTCGGGAGAAGGCATACCATCATATGTTGGCTCCATCTCACCAAGTACGAGTACAGTTACCGGTATCCACGGGCACGAGGACCCCTACCGCCATCGTACTGTACAGTACTGTACCTTACCTACCGTTTGCCATCGTGCAGTGCCCCCAACTGTGGTACCGTATGATACAATGCGTATGATATGATAAATATATATATATATATATCATTCAAAAGAACAGCTCGTGATTGGCTGAGAAAGCGAATCATCATCACAGGATTTATCATCGTCGCCATATATCCAAAATACAAAATGCAAAAAATAAAAATAAAAATAAAAAAAAAGCCGAATTTCGAAAGGGGGTAAAAAATTTGTACTAGTACTTGTACAGTATGATAAGTAACACTTCAAGACGTCGAAAAACGAAACCACTTTCTAACAAAAAATCCGAATCCGAAATCGAAATCGAAAATCTGAATCCGGCCGGAGAAGGATATCACGATTTCACGATATACACCACAAACCACAACTACCGATATAGCATCATAAAAATGCCTGTACAGTACCACGCGTTTCTCGCCATCGGCTGCCCGGCCGGCTGGATAAAATATCGTACCGTGCACCGCTTCCTCGTACTCGAGCAGAGTACAGTACATATAATACATACATACATACATACATACATGCATATATAGGACCCGGTATCAAGGCTCTTGGGTAAATCGCCGACGGCGAAAGAGGGAAGAAAGAAAAGGTTTCAAAAGTACCGTAAAGTGAGGAGAAATAACTCCGCTAGCGGAGAAAGAAAGAAAGAAAAATAATACAGTAATGGGTTTTAAATTTTTTTACGAGTCCAGTAGAAACCTCCGTTCCGGAGCGCGCCGGTGCCGGATGGATAGAACTAGTTAGTTGTTTTCTGTCTCCGTTCGGTGCCGTGAATTATTATTTTTTTGCTCGTGATGGTCGTCGTGATCTGGTGATGCGGATGCGGAGAGTATGTATTTTGGATGTTTAAAGTCGCTCACGATGGGAAAATTGAATTGAATTGAACGGGACTGGAGTTCGCTGCGGTAGATCGCCCCCCCCCCTGTAATCTCCGGATTCTGTCTGAGTCGAGGGCGAGGTTTCTGGGAGGGATTGGCGGGGTAGACTATGGGTTGTTGGATCTTCGTTATTTGGGCTTTATTGGTAGTCCTCCCTGTTTGACTTTGTCGAGCTAAACCCACTGTACTGTACTGTACTCGAGTACAGTACAGGTACAGTACAGTACTCGGGTATGATACTGTGCTACGGGGCTGACGTGCTGATTTTCCCGCCTGATGATCGTACTTGTACTGTTTGGTCATTTGTGGGGTTGTGTGGAACTGTCAGGGTACCATATTGATTGACACAGTAGGGTAACAAATTTTTTTTTTTTTTTTTTACATTGTTGTGATACAGTAGTCAATCCCTGTTTGTCGGTGTCTATTCTTGCTGTTGTGTGTGAAGGAAGAAAGTTGCGCTAGAGGTCTTTGTGATCATGAGTGATCACTCGGAATTAATTAATTTTTGGTTTTTTTTTGGTTTGTGCTATGTATTATATGATACGGTAGACGGATCATGGTGAATCTCCTTCCCCTTCGTGCCCGAGGGGAGGGAGAGAGAGATAGGAAGCCCTACATTCCAAAACCTCGCGAGATGGACAACTCGTAACGAGCTGTATGGATTAAATTGAATTATTTTTTTCTGCCCTTTCCGAATCGCCTCACGTGTTTAGGGGACTTTTTTTTTTTTTCTACATGTCTCTCGGTCGGTCGGTTCGGTTCGATGGATGGGTGTCTCTTTTTTCTTTCTTTTTTTTCTTTCTCGCACAGAGGGAGGAGGAGGAGGAGGAGGAACGAATAGGCTTGAATTTTCCGACATGTTCTGGTCGGTGAGAAGGGCTTGGGATATTTGAGTTGTACTTGTATCGTGGTTTTATTGGTGGGGTATGGGGTATGGGGTATGGGGAACGGGGGAGGCTGGAGGCGGGGCGGGCGCGTAATTTGGGCGGAAGGCGAGGCGAGATGAGGCGAGGGGTCTTTCTTTTCTTCGATATCGGTCATCTTATCATACCTGTGATATGCTACGCTATGCTATGCTATGCTATGCCATGATATGTATGATAGATGACAAAAGTGATGTTTCTGACCGTGGGGGGAGGAGGGCTTACCAGCGTTGTATCGTAATGGGGCGAAGGCGGGGGTTTTTTTTTAATTAATTAATTACAAGTTAGGTTTTAGTTAGAGGTTTATGCAATGCTTGATACAATATGAGGCGGTTGTTTGTTGCTGTGTTTCTCTCTGCAAATCAGAATTTAATTATGAGACTTTTGGCTTTGTTTGCTATGATACAGTAGCTACAGTACCGGTATCATAGTCCAAGCCGTAAACAAACTTGCTATGTATGATAAAGTAGGTGTTGTCCAACTCGCCAACTTTGTCGCGGTTTGCGAGTGGTAGAAAAGAAAAGAAAGAAAAAAACAGTCAACTCGCACAACACAACAAAAACAGAACCAACAGAAACAACCCCATCACTTACGAGCGCCAATACATCACCACCGCCATCACCACCCACACAAAAAGTGTCTTTTTTTCTTTTCCTTTCCTTTCCTTTCCTTTCTTCCTCTTCTATGCATCGATGCATCGTTGATCAGAAAAATAAAACATCCAGCACTTTCTGACCGAACCGACGAGGATCTTCCGATCCCCCCCCCCCACCTTCTCGACCAGCCCATCTAAAATTTCATGGGCTACAGCCTAACTGGAAGGAACTGAAATGAAGGCGTTCACTCACCCAACCAATCCAACAGACTTCACAAAGCTCAAAACCTCCGGCGAAGGGTTGCGGGGTACAGTTGAACTGTAACCCTAGTCCTATCATACAACCGGTGACGTATTGCAGAGAGGGGGGAGGGGAGATTAAGGGCGGTTAGTTAGCTTCACGGCGGGAATTTTGTCTGCCTGCGGTAGGCAAGATATAGTCTTTTTTCTGCCTGCCTTTGCCTTTCGGTGATGAGGGGGGTCAGTCGGTCAACTCATGGGGATAACTTTTTTTTTTTTCGTCGTCACCGTTTTTACTGCTGCTCTTTGGCGAGACGTTTCTTCTTCAGAGCTTGGGGAAGTTTTACTTATGCATGATCACGCTTTACGGTCATGGTGGATTTGGAAGTGATTGAGGATTTGAATGTTTCTTTTTGGATGAGGGAGGGAAAAAAAAAGAAGGTTTTTTGGTCTTTCCTGTTGGTGGAGGAGTGAGAAATGAGGAGGAGGAGGAGGAGGAGGAGGAGAAGTGAGATTTGGGATTTGCGAGTGATGGGAGGTGAGTTTTATTTCGGTCACGAGTCAACTTGTTAGACTGGGGATAACGTGCAAAAGTGCTCGAATGGTAATGCGGAAGCTGATATGAGGTGGGTGTGTGCCCATAGTCTATGATATTGGGAGATCTATTGGAGGAGCAGATTCCGTAAGCGACTATTGTAATCTCCAACCAGGGCTTGTACAAGTACGAGTACCTCACCTCTGGAGGAGGAAAAGGCAACTCACTGTCAGATGTGATTGTCTTTTTTTAAAAACCGTACACACACACGATCGTGATTTACCGGTGTCAACCGGATCACCACAAAGCCCTATTCACAAAACTTTCTCCATACGAGTAAAACATTTCGGTCAATCACAAGAAAAGAAGAAAGAAAAAAAAGTTCCCCCTCCTTCTCGCAGTTGTGTGTCACATAGCTCATGACCAACCCACCAACAAGTCCTCGATGCCACAGTAACCAAACCCTACCATACTCGTACAAGTCCTAACTTTACCCTCAGCTGCGCTGCTGCCCATCCATCCATCCAACCATCCAAGCCATTAATTTTGATCTCCACGCCCTACCGGTTAAGTTAGAGGATCAACGGTTCTTTTTTTTTTTTTTTTTTTTTTTTTTTTTTTTTTCCTTCTTGCTTGGGGCGTTAATAAAGCAAATCATATCATGTGGTTGTGTACTGTACGTAGCGAGGGGTAAACTTATCAGATCATGGGAGGGGCGAGGAAGAAGTCCCGATATGATAAACTTGTCATCCCTTGCGCATTTATTTATTTATTTATTTCAGTTCTCTCCTCCTGCGTATTATACCTAACTTACCCATAACATATTATGAAACAAACAACTCTCACGCTGCACTAAATTGGTTGTTTGAATTATATATATATAATAATATTATATAACAGTTCCTGAACCTCACGTGATAACTTGGTGAGAATTGGAGTTTGATAATAATATGTAAACTATCTGCGCCTGGATCGGTCCGTCATACACTCCGTTACTGTGAAGAAAAGAAAGCAATTTTTTTGTTGGATTTCTGAATGATATGCTGGAAGGGTAGGTAAACCTTAGGTATTTCTGTGAGGAAGCGTTCCACACAGGGTTGGAAATGGAGATGTAGAGATTCTCATCTTTCTTTCTTTCAAACTCTCGAGTAAGTATCATATCATATCATCGATTCTTGTAGTTCTCACAATCGCCCTACTCAGCCGATTCGTACGTACAGTACAGTACAGTACCGGTACAGTACAGTACTTACAAGTGTTTATTTGTCAGCAAGCGCATTTCAAGTCCAGAGGTGATGTATTAATTAACTAGGAGAAGTGGGAATGCGTGGCGTGCGCTGTCTGTCCATCATGAGCGGGGCTTGTTATTCAGGGGATTTTTGGGTTACTGGTCGTTTAGTTGTATGTCTGGAGCTTAGATCTGGAGAAAGGTTTTATATAGCACTGCATGGTATGATATTCTTGAGCGGAATATATGTTGCACTGCCCAAACGGTGTGCCTACCTACAACTGGGGGGTGGAAATGTTAGATTGGTAAGTACAGTACAGAGTGCGGTATAATCCGAAATCCCTTGGAGGTAAATTTTTGCCTCCATGTCGGTGAGTGGATAGTGCTGATTAGGGGTGTATAATATTATGTGAGTCTATTAAACCTTGGTACTGTTGCTGTAACAGCCCTTCATGGCGCATCACTCGTAAATTGTGCCCGATAGAGTTCCATGGTTAACGTCGTACTTGCTTTGAGCCGGGACGGAAAGACAGACTCGCTCGTCGTCCGGTAAACCCAGCTTCTGGGCACGAGCGTGAATGGGGAATTGTGGACATGATCTCTTGTGACCGTCCCCTTGAATAATTTACTTCCCATGCCGGCCGGCTTCGCATTTCGTATTGACCGCAAGGTCTGCCGTATCTCACTCATCCCTAGTCAGTACCGCACTGTACAGTACTTTACACACCACCAGAGCTTCTTCAACGAAGCTCGTAGGTTAGTATTAACGCGCCGGGTTCGTCGTCGGTTCTTGCCACTGACCGCCAAACGGGTCAAACGTCCCTGGGTCTTTTTTTCGTTCAAAACTCTGTTTGCTCATCCCGTCATTTGGCTTTTTGCACGTCTGATACTTTTGTGCGTGCATAATATACAGGGTATAATACCTACCGTTTGTCTCGTGCAGGAACGGGTAGCAAAATGTGCTCCCTCATCTCTCTACTCGTAGACAAACGTGGGTATTGGATCATTGGACCTTGCGTGAATGTGCTGTGCCCGGCGCAGCGGGTTCGGGAGTGGTCCCCGAGGAGGGGGGGAGGGGGGGGGATTTGCACTTGCGGCCCGCACCTCCGGGCCTGGCGGGGACCAGCGTGGTTGGTTTTTACTGTCTGGTTTGTGGATCTTTGGATGGTTCTGCTCCCTTATTGAAGTAGCTGGGGGATATAGAATATGATGACTGCTGCCCGGGTTTTTCTGGTCTGTGGGGCACTTTGTCTATGGGTTAGATAATCAAGCAATGGTGTATTTACCATTAAAATTTAGATTAAATGGAACACGGGGTGGGGTGCTGTGATACCCCCCCCCAATCTACTTTTAACCACAGGTGGGCTAGTGACTGTGTAGCCGGGTTCTCTATCACTCATGACTAAAGCTACACTTATAGTGATTCAGCACTGGGAGCATCTTGCATGCACCTAACTGCCCGGCTGGTGTGCCTAGGTCGGCCAATGGGCATTAAATCAAGCCCGGGACCATTGAGCCATCATATATATACGGTAGACAATTAGAACCATGCACAGAGGGGTTACACCCAGCGCTCTAAATCGAACAATCCCTCACCAACTACTTGTTTTAGCGAGCGAGGTTATCGAAATATCCGGACGATTTCTTTGGCAAGACCATATGTACACCACCACAAAAACTTGCCATTCCAGACCGATGTGATGGAGCATATATCCTGAGGCATATGTTTCTCGAATCGAATCGAAACGAACTTTTGGAAACGACGGTAGTGATGATAACCGGCATGTGCGGAGTGGTACGATATCTGTTCCCGAGCGTAGGTGGGCTGCCTGACTGGTGTGGTAAGAAGATGGAACATCTAAAAGAAGTGTATTGGGCTCGCTGGCCGAGTTAAACATTGCCATTTAGGATATTCACAACCGACGGCCTTAAAACCTGTCCCCTGTCCCCGGTGCGATTCGCGCGATCAGAGGGATAAAGTTAACGCAGCTAACTTCCCTAGGCCTCCGCTCTCCAAGGTATATCGGTTGCAATTATGCCAGCGCTTCTTTGGTCTTTCGATTCCGAATAATACCGTTAAAACCCTTCCCATGCCGACTTCCGCCTGTGTCCGGCGGTGTCGTGACTATCACGGGAGACACAGAAGCCATCATTTCACGCGGAGATTTTAGGCTCTCACCGACCGGCTTTACCGGTGTCAGGTGTTTTAGAGTAATTTCACGTGGGCGTGGGGAACTTTGGCAGGTGGAGTGGTGCCACTGGAAGTACCGGTATTCGCGCTCGTGTGTATGATGCAGTACAGTACCTCCCGAAACACTGGCCAGGGCGGTCTGGTTTTATTGCAATACCGGTTCCGTTGGACTCTATGGCTTGTGTGGCGGTAGCAATTTACTTGTACGAGTATAGTAAATATTATGATACGGGAGTCAGGTGTAACGTCACATACCGGTGCAACACTCGAATAGTGAGTATCGTACGAGCTGGCCGAGGGACGGAAGCAACCGTGAAGCACTGCAGAGGTTTCCTACCGGTATCATTATTGTACTAGTCTTGTGGGAGGACTGGGTGTCAGTCTATTTTTGGGGGGTAGAAGAAAATACCCACATGTTGTGTTAGGAAATGTTAGGAAATACCACTAGTGAGAACTAAAGTCACTGGAGATATGAGACCACTGTGATGGTCGATACTATGTACATGCGTAAAGTTCTGTGTTTGTGGGATAGATGACATACATACCTAAGTACAAGACTGATCTGCCTGCGGGGACAGAACTTAGCAACTGAATCATCCTTTCTGTCTAGTCTTACACATTTTTCTTTTCCTTTCTTTATCTTGTTTAGTCACTCAAAACAAGGACTGCATTCTCATCCTTGCGAGTCTCATAGTAACCGAATACAGCTTGACAGGTTATGAGCCCGGTACAGTTACTACCTCATGCATCAATCATCCTGCCAGATCAAGGACCGCTCAAGCACGCCATAGTGAGCTCTTACTACCGTTCCAAGTATGCTAGTGAGATTCCTCTTCTCACTGATACAAACTATAATGTCTGGAGAAATGCGATCACTATTCACCTATAAGCAATCTGTACATATGGTCATATTCTTGGGACTACAACTCCTCTGTCATCAGGGTTATCGGAACCAGGATCAAGTCTGCTGACTTCTACTCTACCGGATCAGCAGTCACTAGAAGCATGTAATTCCTACTATCAACTCGAAGCAAAGGCAAAAGGAGTCATACTTGGCTCAACATCTCCAGCATTCAGACTATACTTAACTGGAATGACAACTGCAAAGGAGATGTGGAACACTCTAAAGGACTGTTTGGACAAGGCAGCCTCTATTAATGGCAGATTGGTACTCCGTCGACAGTTTCCATCTGCATTACCGGTACCTGGACAGCCCTTAGGAGAGTTTATCTTAAGACTTCACGATATCAGGCTGCAGCTTGCCGGCAGTGAGTAGCGTATCAATAATGCTAGCTTCAAAGACAAACTTCTTAGCTCTCTTCCAATCAGCTATAACAATTTGGTGGAAATAATTCATGAGAGAGAAGCTGAGCTGTCAGTTAAGGACGTAATTCAAAAGGTTCAACAATCGGAAATTGCAAAGGAAACAGAAGTGAAGTCAGCAAATACCTCTCAGGCTTCCGGAAGTGCCTTGATATCAAGCTCCCAGAACTACTTCTCTAATGGAAGATATTTCAGTCCTGGAAGATCACGCAACTCGAACTGCTACTCACCCTACCATAATGCAAGTCGCCAATTCAATGGAACCTGTTTTCATTGTAAGGAGAGAGGCTACTGCGCAAGTGTGTGTCTCTGTGATCTCTCAGGAAGCCGTATTAGTGCTGCCTCCTAGGTCAGCCATGTGAAGAACAATGGTCCTAAGCCGATAAGTACTTGCTTTGCCTGTGGCGAAGTTGGACACAGGAGTCGCGATTGTCGCTATACTTCTCTTAGTCAAAATCAGGCTGCTTGAGGCAGAAACACCCTTCTTGTATGACGTACCCCAGTTATCCATAGAACGGACCAAGATAACACCACAAGCCAAGTGAACCTAACAGTTCAAGATCTGCCAAGCATAGTTAGCCCTTCAGGAGAGATGTCATCCAATCAATCACTTCTTCATATGGGCCACCCAAATGGCTTCTGACTAGCCGACCTTGTACTAAACTCAAAAATGGTATACGACCACTCTACCTTTTTCTATACTCCAACAATCCCGAATGTCCTACATGAAAACTATAACAAAGAAGACCGGAGAAACAGAATAAACAATAATATACATGATTTTTATATTGACCAGTGGATCCTCGACTCGGGAGCATCAGACAGCATGTGTAATGAACGGTCAATATTTTTAACATTTTTTCCACTGCCAGAAACACATCAAATCCGCTTTGGAAATGAAGCTACTGTCAATGCCGAGTACACTGGTGAAGTTGCTGTTGGAGGATTGAATCTGGAGGCTTTATATGTACCTCAGCTTCGTGTATCTCTGCTCTTGGTCTCACAGCTAGACCAATTAGGATACACACTGCAGTTTCAAGAGAGGGTTTGCTATCTATTGAACATACAAGCCAGACAAACTCATGAGGCTACTAGTCCTATCTCCTGCAGAAGAGAATCTCCAAAGTCTATATTCGCACACCTAATTAATGGCCTCTATCAGGTAATTGGAACACTATGTATGGGGCCTCAACACAGTAAACCAATAAGCCATAGTGCCCTACACACTGGGAGTAGTACTAGCAAGATATACAAAAATGAGGATTGGAACCGCTAGCACTGTCGCTTTGGGTATCTTAGTAATATAACTCTCTCTCAGATCTTGGAAAACCCTTCTGTGAGCATCCAATCAGGCAGAAGGAATTATACAGATGCCACTTATCAAGACTACTGTACTACATGTATCCGAGCTAAACACAAAAGAATGTACTCAAAGACTACCGCTGATCATGCAGCATGACCCTTTGAGTTACTACACTCAGACAGTTGTGGTCCCCTACCACCTTCTAAGTCTGGAGCTCGCTACTTCATTCTCTTTATAGATGATTACACCTGCAAGACCTTCACTTACTTTCTCATTCAAAAAAACTCCGAATCATGTACCAGCACATTCAAGGAACTACTAAGCTATCTTCAGAGTCACTATCCGAACTTCCCTGTAGCTTGCTTTCGATCAGATAATGGCCATGGTGAGTATGCGAATACTAACTTCCAGAGCCTGCTTAGCAAATACAGTATTACCTTTGAACTATCAACTCCACACTCATCACACCAAAATGGAGTAGCGGAATGCATGATTCAAACACTCTCTATATGAACATGAGCTGTGATGCTTGATGCAGGCCTACCAATTGACTTTTAGGCTGAAGTAATAAATACTGTTGTATACTTGCAGCAGTGGATCCCTTCCTCTGCTCTTGACTATCGCAGTCCAGAAATCATACTGGAGTACTCTACTAAGACCTCTAACCAGTTGTCCACTACAGCATATATTGAAAGACTATAACACTTACGAAGGATTGACTGTGTAGTATACAGGTGAATCACAGATGAGGACATGATATCAAAAACTCATTTGAAGTTCGGTCCAAGGTCCTGGCTTAGCATGATGCTGGGTTATAGTAATTCTAGGACGATTTGGAAACTCTGGGACTTCGAGAGAAATGATGGCCATGGAAGGCCAGTCTACTCCTCTGATGTGAGGTTTATTGAGACTGAGAATGCATGGAAAATGCGCTATGGCAGCGCTACTGAAAAGACTACTGAGTGAGACATATTTAAAAGCAGCTTGGATCAGGTGCTTGACAAATCTGAAACTCAGATTCTGTGAGGTGAATGAGCAGATGATATAGACCCTAGTGGTATCCACCAAGGTAGTGATGCATCTACAGGTACTATGACTAGCAGCATGCACCTAATTGGTGATCTCTCCCTCGTGGGTCTTGAGACTTATAAGACAGAATCTGACAGCAACCACATAGAGTGTGAGGCATCTCCAGAGTAGTCATATTCAGATGAGGCTAGAGACATTTGTTTACCTAATGAGGTATCTTTGGAGGCTGTGGCACTGGACAGGGCTGGCAGCATGCACTTTGATGATAATATATTTCCAGAGAGCTTAAGTGATACAAGAGAACACTTGAGCATTGGTGACATCCATCACCTAAGTGATCTATCCCCAGTGGTGCATTCAGTGGTTAAGAATAATAAGGCTCTACCTGTAGGACCAGAGAAACCAGTGCTGCCTACACGGAGAGGTACTTGGACTCAGAAAAGACCAAGGAATACACGGGACTATGAGGTTCTAACTGGAGTTTGCCCTCGGCCTCTTAACAATAGAGACAGCCAACTGATTACGGAAAATACTCTTCTGGCTGTTTGTAGGATCTCGTTTGAAGGACAAATGCCCATTGATTCAGATGGCTTTGAAGATGTTTAGAATAGTCCTATCCGTGAGTTATGGATTTAGACAATATGAGAAGAGGTCTTTGCACTTGAATCAAATGAGATATGGGAGATAACAACAGGTATACCACATAACTGTGAGCCAATTGGCTCTAGATAGATCTTTCGAATAAAACCAAATCTGGATGGGTCTACCAGATACAAAGCAAGACTCATCATCAAGGGATATGAACAGAGATATGAAACTGACTACAATGAGACCTATGCTCCAGTAGGATGACTTGAAGCACTTCGAATTCTCCTCACACTTGCCAGCCAGCATGGCCTAACTCTCCATTATCTCGATGTTGTTACTGCCTTCCTTAACTCTAAGCTTGATTGTGATAACTTATAGATAACACTACCTGATAGAGTTGAGAAGGCTGAGCCAAGTCTGTATCCGCAACAAGTGGTACGACTTTGAAAGGCTCTTTATGGTCTGAAACAGGCTCCAAGGCTCTGGTACAGAGAGATAGACTCATTTCTAATATCCATAGGTTTCGTTAAATTGTTAGCGGAGCCAAATTTATATATTCTAGTCTGTTTCCTATTCCTTTTGCTCTATGTGGATGATATGCTACTTGCTTATTGAGATAAGATAGTGTTTGAGTCTATATTAGTGCAAATCAAGGATCATTATCAAATCACGGATCTAGGCATGGCACAACGATTTCTTGGCCAAGAAATTGTTTGACTCACCTCAGGTGAATATCGCCTTAGTCAGACTGAATACATTAAGGCTATTCTTCACCAGTTTGGCATGGCCAATGCCAATCCTGTATTATCTCCTCTTACTAAGGATCCTTCCCTGGATGCAGCAGCAACCCACCTGGACAATGCAGCAATCAAAAGGAATACATGAGTATAATCAGATCCTTAATGTATACAGTCCTAGGTATCCAGCCAGGTATCACCTTTGCTGTTACCAAACTTAGCTAGTATAACCATGACCCATGTACTACATACATGACAGCTGCAAAAAGGGTCCTTCAGTACCTGAAGTATAGCCAAGACCTCGGTCTCTTATTTAGAAAGAATTCAGACCCCACCTCCTCTAACCTTCACAAACTACATGCCTATACAGATGTGGATTGGGCCAGTAATCTACAGGATAGAAAGTCAATTAGTGGTTACATATTCTTCCTGGGCACTCCCATATCATGGAAATCCAAATGACAGTCAATTATCGCAATCTCGACAACTGAAGCCGAATTTACTGCCTTCCTCAATGTCTCAAAACATGCACTCTGGCTTCGGTAACTCCTAGGAGACATTCACTATGGTCAGAGGGAGACTACAGAAGGGAAGCAAATACAAAGAAAGGAACCTGATCCTGGTTTCGACATCGACTATAATATCGCTGAGCCTCCTTACTCTCCTTATACCCATTGCCAAATTACAATCTTCAGTGACAGTGAATGAGCTATCGCTAAGGTTAAGGGAGAAGGGATCACTGTGAGAAACAAATACTTTGACATCAGACTCCTTAAGTCCCGTGAACTCCAGGAGCACCAGGTGGTGGACTTCACCTATGTTCCAAGTAAGTTCAATAGAGCTGATGGGTTTACGAAGGGACTTGACATTGGATGTCACATCGAGTTCACTATGCAACTTCAACTAGAATAGGCTTTTTTGTTTTTTCCTATTCATATCTACATACTGTTTCTCCTTTCTTGTTGGTGCATAGAGGGTTAAGGGTATACCTTTCCCTTCTGAGACAACTTGTAGGAAGGGTTTTACTGGTGCCCGATGATACCTGGGTGGAATTTGCTTTCTTTCTGTTTTCCTTCTTCTCCTTTTATATTTTGTTCTTCTTTTTCATACAACTACATGAGGATCCTGTTCAGGAGGGAAGGTATTAGGAAATGTTAGGAAATACTACTAGCGAGAACTAAAGGCACCGGAGATATGAGACCACTGTGATGGTCAATACTATGTACATGCATAAAGTTTTGTGTTTGTGGGATAGATGATGTACATACCTAAGTACAAGACTGATCTGCCTGTGGGGACAGAACTTAGCAACTCAATCATCCTTTCTGTCTAGTCTTACACATTTTTCTTTTCCTTTCTTTATCTTGTTTAGTCACTCAAAACAAGGACTGCATTCCCATCCTTGCGAGTCTCATAGTAACGGAATAAATCTTGACATGTTGTGAGGTTGCGATTATGATGGAGTCTAACGTCCATACTCAAGTAGGTTACCGGCACTCGGACAATACCGATACGAGGCCGTTACGACCACGGACGATCATTTACCGTGGGTGGAGTTTAAGCGTAACGGGCAACGGTAGCATAGGGATAGTAAGAGAGCGAGCGATCAAGTCTAAACCGCAAAACAAGAAAATCGAAATGAAAGAAAGGATTCCAAGGCTTAGGATCAGATAAGACTGTGCGGAAAGGCGCTTTAGGTAGGCTTTATTGGTCTGGGTAGCTAGGATGAGGATAGCTGGTAGGAATAGCTGGGGAGAGTGGTGGGATGGTGGAGCGAAAA